>NC_056727.1:1170106213-1170283713 GCF_019279795.1 Protopterus annectens
CAACCGTCATTGTCATAAGTAACTAATTTTAACTTTTTCTGTTAACAGCCCACTACCCCTCAGCATATACCTTAATTTCCCTGTTGCATGCCATGTTACTCAAAAGTCACTGTCCTAGTCCCTTAAACTTCCTACAGAATCTCTAATGCACATCTTATATGAAAGTATGTCACCCATGCTGCCCGATGTATCTTGCAAGGTTTTTGTTTTTTTCTTCTTTTTTTACTTCTTACAAATTATTTTCAAAATATTCTATAAGGGTGTAAAAAGTGAAAGTATAAACTCTCACACTTTAATAGCACATTTTCACCTCTCTTGTAGTGAGCCGAAAGTCTGTTTTTAAAGCACTGAACATAGCAGATTAGGACATCAGTATTTTATAGCACATTTCTTTATTGCAGTTTTAGTGATACTAGATCAAGGAAAGAAAAAACTTGTTAAGCTATACGGAACAACCAAGATATTAAAAAAAATCTGTGTAATAAATGTACATAAAAAGTATGTGGAAGTAATGTAATAAAGTAAAAAAAAAAAAAAATATATATATATATATATATATATGTGTGTGTGTGTGTATAAATGCACACTGTATAAAATGCAGCATAAGACATCATGCTTTGCTTGGCAAACTGTGGTATGATGCCCATTTGACAGAAGCATTGCTTGTATATATAATAAAAAGAGTGCACTGTGAATGTGTATTGATGTCCTTCTATTCTCATGTTGCAGTATTCTTACTGTGGGATCCTCCGCCTAAGGCAACCCGAATTTCAGCTTAAGCCTGGTTGCTGCTGGTGTGTGGGACGTCACACATAGGGCAATAAACTAGGGACCTCACCTCAAATGTGATGTCTGCACTCACAGACCTCAGAACTTTTCTGCCGCAGTTGAACATCAGATCGATCGTTTCACTCCCCTCCTTCAAGACGCCTAAAGTTAAGTACCCTGTTGGGGAATTATTATTTTTGCTTCAGCTTGGGTTTATCTGTTCTTAGCCGATGTCTGCTAATAAAGGTAAATGCAGATTCAGACGTCAAATCCCCCATAAAGACTCACATGACCGTTGCATGTTCTGTTTAGGCGTGAACACAACCATACCTCCTATGCCATCTGCCAGTCTTTTGTCCCCAAAATGCTTAGAAGCTGTCTGTTTGCCCTCAATTTGTATTTAGAGAATCAGAGGTTAAAGAAGTTAACATTAAGAATGGATCCAGTGTTGGCCACCCAGGTGGAACCGCCAAGAAAAAAGGGTAAAGTTTCAAGGCCTACCACCTCTGACCCTCCGTCGTTGGACGGCCCACCAACTGTTGATATAGGGGTTGAGGGACGTCCGCTAGAACCGTCTACTTCATTGACTACCCTTGAGGAAGCCGCTTCCGAAGTACTGGCAGGCACATACGCAGAGGTTTTTCTGATGTCTAGTATTACCGAAGTTGAGTGGGAACCAGGCTTCACCAGATGACCGTCCGTGATCCAAGATTCCGATTCTTCCTCTTTAGGCCAGATCCCTTAACTAGGCCCACAGCTTCTCCTAAAAAAACTCCTTTGAAAAGACAAAAGACCAAACATTTGTCTGCTTCTTTGGAGGGAAAACCAAACTGGCAGTTCTTCACACAGTCCTTTAAGCAGGCCTCCATGGCTCTTAAGCCCTCAGTCTCCTCAGCTCCCACTGTACCTGTACTTAGTCCAAGACGTGCCTCAGCCACTTCTATCCTTCCTTCCATTTCTCAGGAAGAAGAACCCTTATCTTCTTCCTCTAATGAGTCAGTTACATATTCATCCCAAATGCTTCCCTCTTGGAATACTATTAATCTGATGAGGATTCCATTAAGGGAGACTCCCCTCCAGAAGACATTACATTTGGAGAGACTATAAGAAAAATGAGGGAGTATTTTAAATGGTATACTACCCAGATGAGAGAAACTCAATAAAGATATTTTGAGCTACTTCAGGTTGAATCACCCTCCTCATCAGCCATCCCCTCCAGTGATTCCTGCATACCTTGATGCATTTGCATCAGTCTCAAAAAACCTTGACTCTCAACCATCTGCTCCCAAGAGACCTGATCGTTTCTACAAGGTCCCTGATGACAATAAATTTCTAGTATATCCCCCCTTGGCAGACCCCGTACTGATAGCTGTGGCCCCAGACAAACGGTCTAGATTTATTCCAGCCTCATGACTCTTAACTTTCAGACAAGGATAGCAAGATAATGGACAGGCTGGGCAAGAAGATATACACCTCTTCCACCCTAGCTTTTAGGGCAATTAATTACCAAACACATATGGTAAAATATGCCCTGGATTTGGTATCCCAGGCTTCTTCTCTGCTGTCCTCCTTGCCTGACTCTCCTAACAAGACAGAAATAAAATCTAATCTGTCCCTGGCATCTCAGGTTGCTAGGCACTCCATAAGATGCAGTTATAATGCAGCAGAGGCCTCTGCTAGATCTGCTGCATCTGTGCTATGCAGATACACATCGCTTAGGCTTCAGTCACTGTCTGAAGATTTTAAATCCAAAATTCTGGGTGCTCCACTAGAGCAAAATCTTCTGTTTGGGAAACAGTCTGCAGAGATGTTGAAGAACCTACAGGAGAAGAGTAATAACTCCGAAGATATTAAACATTTATTGTTCTCCCCGATACCAAAATATTACAGAAATTACCCTGCTAAGACCTCCTATGTTAGAAAAACACCTGCCACTGTCACCTCTTCATCTTCCAGACATAGGAAAGGGACAAGGAGACAATCCTCCTGTAGGACAGCCCCTTCTCAGCCCACCCAAAGACAGCACTTTCAGGACAGAAACAATAACAATACGTGACAGCCTTGATTATCTTCTCCTCTCATCCCGCCCGCCTCGCGCACTGTCTGCTCCTCTGGAAAGAAATCACCTCAGATTGCTGGGTTCTGACATTAGTGGAAAAAGGATATTTCCTGCCTTGGCAGGAAAAGCCCACACCACAGGGCATTTCTTTTCCACCCAAGAACCATCTTCACCTTATTCCTCACATTATCCAGGGCCTTCTTGCTTAGGGAACCAGAAGAGGAAGATGCCCTCAAAAATCATATACTGTTTTCCATGTCTCTGCTACAGGGATTGGGATTCACACCAACCTCACCAAATCATCCCTCTCCCCAGATCAGGACAAAATCTTCCTTGGATGCAGGATTCTGACAGAGCTGATGAAGGCCTTCCTCCCTCAGGACAAGGTGACTTCCCTGATCAGCCATTTCCAGGACCTCCTTCAGGTCAGCCACCTGTCAGCCAGACATTTTGTGTGCCTTATGGCAGCCACAGTACCTTTGCTGCCACTATCCAGGATGCACATGAGCAAGTTACAGTGGTATCTAAAAAATGAGTGTGCCCATGACAGCCACCCTCTAGACTTCCAAATACCCTTCCTACCTTGCCTAAAAACAGGATTGAAGTGGTGGGTTCAACAGATACAATTAAATCCATGTCTACCCCTTCAGCCCACCACACCATCTCAATGAATGCACACAGATGCCTCAGATCTGGGCTGGGGAGCTAGCATGAATGGTCTCAAAGTGCAAGCCCTCTGGCAAACATCCCTCCTGAGAAAACACATCAATGTAAGGGAGATGACAGCAGTTCATTTAGCCTTGAAGGCCTTTCTCCCTCTCTTAAAACCCAGGCCCCCTACAAATATCTTCACAGACAACACTACTATTATGTTGTATATCAGCAAACAAGGGTGGACCAGGTCCTACCTTCTCTGCAGGCTTGCAGTACAAATTTGGGAATTAGCCTCTTGGAACAACATATCTCTGCAGGCAGTCTGTATCTCTTAATCAGAAAAAGCAGGCTAGCAAGTATGGTAGGTGCACAGGCCAAGCAAACTATGACATAAAAGAGAGCCAGCACCTTGGGAGTGTGAATGTTTATTGAGAGAACCAGACCGGTTTCAGCATATTGCTTTCATCAGTGGTACATACATGTTTAGTCTGTATCCCTTCCCAGGACAACCACCAAGTCGATGCTCTCAGCAGATCATTCTGTCTGCATCACGAGTGGATGTTACACAGAGAAGTATTCCTAGACATTGTCCACCAGTGAGACACACCCCAAATAGATTTATTTGCCTCTCCCCAGAACAGACAGTTGAGAAACTTTTGCACCAAGGATCCCTCCCCACTAGCTTGGAGAGTGGACGCCTTCACCATCTCATGGAGGGGACCGTTTCTGTATGCCCTCCCTCCCTTTCCTCTCATTCAATAAGTCCTCCTGAAAATCAGGAGGGATATGCCAAAAATCTTGCTGGTGACTCCCTATTGGCCAAGGCAGCATTGGTTCCCCCTTCTTCAATCCTTTGCGAAGGGCAATCACCACAAGTTGCCCCACAACTTGAACGTGCTCACACAACAGAAGGGAACTGTCATCCATCCACACCTTTAAATGCTGTGCTTAACCCTCTAGGTGCTAAACTTCTAGTCCCCTTCAGACACCACTACACTGAGGATGTGTTTTCTATCCTGCAGGAGGCCAGGAAACCCAACACAAGGCAATCCTACATTTCCAAATGGGAAAGGTTCTCCAAATGGTGTCTCCAAAGACATAGGGGACCCCTTTCAAGCAGATGTTCCTCTAGTCTTAACCTGTGTGTGTGAGCTCATAAAGGCAGACCTTTCATACTCTTCAGTGAAAGTTCACTTATCTGCCATCTGTGCCTGCTTATCTTTGGACCCTCCTCTACTCTCAAGGTTGGATATTAAATTATTGTTTGAAAGGGATCTTGCACATTAGACCACCAAGGAAGCCTATCCCACCTCCTTGGGACCTAAATTATGTCCTGGAAAAACTTAAACTTGCCCCCTTTGAGCCAGCCAACTCTTTATCCCTGCAGATATGCACATGGAAAACAGTCCTGTTGGTAGCCCTCACCTCAGCCAGAAGGGTCTTGAAGTTACAGGCACTTATGGCATACCCTCTCTACACTATCTTCCACAAAGACAGGGTGTCCCTGCACACCAACTCCTCCTTCATGCCCACAGTGGTCAATGAGCTTTCACTAAATCAGTCCATTCACTTACACACCTTCTTTCCCTCTCCTGTAAATGACAGTGAGAGAATACTGCACTCCCTTGATGTCCACATGCTATTTTACTAGGACAAAACTAAGACCATTAGAAAATCTAATCAACTTCTTGTGTCCTTCCATCATAGGGCTCCTGGCAAGGCAGTATCCAAACAAACTATCTCCTGCTGGATTAGCAAAATGATCTGCTTCTGCTATTCCTACCCTGGAAAGGACTTGCATCAGGGGCTCAGGGCACACTCTACTAGAGCAGTAACCTCTTCTGGGACCTTCTTCAAGGGCCTGGACACAACCTCCATCCTTGAGGCACCTACCTGGTGCTCTCTATATACCTTTACTAAGCATTACAAACTGGACCATATCTCCAGAGCCAGAGCAGGTTTTTGAAAGGCAATCCTTCAAGGATTTCTGGAATCCACTACCTCTGCCTCCACCCTTCCTCCTTCCTAAGCTGTGGTACTCGCCCACAGTAAGAATACTGCAACATGAGAATAGAAATACATAGAATGGTTGTGTAAAATCTTACCATAACCATAGATGTGCTTCTCTTCTATGTTGCAGTATTCCTTCCCTCCCACCTAACCTCCTGCATTACCTTCAACCCGTCTATGAGACGTCATAAGGCCACTACGTAGACTATGGTCACACTGGGCAGTCAGTTGCATTTCACCGGTATGGGGGACATCATTTGGCATCACCTAGACTACTGTCCGAATGGGCGGTCAGTTCTGAGGTCTGTGCATGCAGATGTCACATTTAAGGCCCCTGGTGTATGGCCCTACGTGTGACTTCCCATGCACCAGCAGCAACCAGGCTTAAGCTTTTGTATAGGAGCCGATGTTCGAGTTGCCTGAGGCGGAGGATCTCACAGTAAGAATACTGCAACATGAAATAGAATTATATTTATGATTATGGTAAGATTTTACGCAACTACTCTTTCTGCAAGATAGAACACCTTATTTTTATGCTAGAGAAAGAATCATGCAGACTTTTCCCCATGTTTCCAAGTTACAAAAATTAAAGTTCATGAGACAGTAACAGTGTGTCTGAAGACAAGTGCAATTAAACTTTAAAAACAAAGTGCTAAAAAAGCTCATCCAAGACATGAAGTAGATGAAGTACAAAATAAACTAAACTTATTTCTTGCCTTTGCATAAAGGGGATGTTGAAGAAGTCAATAAATTGCATTTGTATTTCTTGCTGCTACATGTAGTTATAAAGGTATTATATTTTTGGTTTATCTTTTTAGAACAGTAAAGTTTTCAGCAGTTTTGATGAGGGTGATAGGATGAGGCCAAAGCAGATCAAGTGTCAAAAGGATACTAACTGTGATGCATGTAATAGTATCTGTCTCTTATCTGGGATCTCAGGGGAGCCTTGCTTGTGATGACAGACACCACCACTGGGATGTGGCACTTTAAATAGCTGAGGGACATCGTACTGGCAAGCTCTGATAACTTGTGAGGTGATCCTCCAAGTCTCCTACATTCTCTTGCAGCAATATGTAGTGGCAGACAAACTGGGCAGTTCCAGGATACACCCTCACTATTGGAAATTGCACAGGAGGGTGTTCAGGAATTGCTCCGGCTGTAGGGAGCACCTCAAGTTGATCAGTTTACCTCCTTTCGAACTAGACTCCTACCTAGATTGTTTTTTTTTTCTTTTTAAATACATTTATTGAGTTACTTATGATATAGGCAAATTTACATTTATATAAAAGTAATCAAACTGTATTAACAAGTTCACATTTACAAACATTATACTTCACATATATTGCTATTTATCATATAACCTGAGTGACATTACATAAATTATTCAATCCCTGCCCTTTTTTTTAAACAAGAAACATTTTTATTAAACCATCACTTATGACATAAGAAGTCATACATTTATATAAATGAAAACAAACCACACAGACACAACTGTATTGCAAGCATTTTACATCACAAACCATACTAACACACTTCCAGTTGCAACCATTATGCATCACTTATAATCTACCCAATCATTTTCAAACATTACATAGCTCATTTAAGTCCTGCCTCCTTTCAAACCTAATTTCTCCCCTGTATGTTCGCACAATTCCCATTTTTTCCTATGTAGTTTGCTCCTGCCCTTTTCTAAAGATCTCAATTCCACTTGTTTGTCTCTCTTACTATATTCACTACTTCTAGTCTAGTTAGTTTAGATTTTGAGTTCCATTTTCAAGTAATTGCTTTTTTGGCAGCCACCATAATTAGACACAGTAGGGCCTCACCATGTCTAGGCAATTCCTATTCTGTATTGTAGCTCAGAAAAATAATCTCCCTCGTCACACCAATCTTCCCACCCAGCATCTCTGACAGTGCATTCTGCGAAAATATATTCCTAATTACTTCTTTCTTCCCTGTCACACCTCCAACATTTGCTGTCTACCTAAGAAAAAATTCTCTGGAGTCTGTTTAGGGCAGTGTTCTCCAACCTTTTTTGCACCAAGGACTAGTTTCATGTAAGAAAATTTTCCACGGAGCAGCCATCGGGCTTATAATATTTATTTATTTAGTTATTTATTTATTTTTGTTTACCTGGGAGGCCCGACTGGACTAGAAGTCCATTTTTAGCCGAGGTCCAGGGAGAAAAGCACCAAAGTACAATGAAAAGGCAATTGGCAGCAATTATAAAAAAAAAATAAAAATAAAAAACTTACATTCTTCAAAACAGCATAACATTGATCTGCTGTGGTTGAAAGGTACATAAACCCAATGGCAACTTTACTGAGTTTCTAAGCTTATAAGAGCAATATTTAAAATCTATCCCTATTATTTCATTCTGTCCAGCATACCTCTCAACTGTACAGATTTTCTCCGAATGTCCACATTTTTGCCTCATATTTTTGGTCTATTTCTCATAAAATTGTGGTTTTCTGGCAAATCTCTGGCAAAACCTTGAGGGCTGAAGTCAGTAAGTAATGGCAGATAATTGAATTTCAGACTTCATATCCTTCAGAAAAATTCATGCTAATGCAAAACCTATTATTCTATCAACTTTCTAAGTTTGTAAGAGCAATATTTAAAAAGTGTTCCTATTTTTGGTCCTTTGTCCCCCCATGATTTGTGGCTTTGTCTATATTTTTTGCTCTAACAGGTTGAGAGGAGTGCTGTCCAAATTTATTGTGCAAGAGGTTGAGTGGTACGGTCGAGAGGCACCCAATCCTCATTACTGCTGCTGCCAGGAATCATTCTCACTCTTCACTCTCTCTTACACGCACACACACACGCACACACACCCACACCCCCCCACACCGTCTCTTGCATTCATGCATGCACTTACTCGCACAAGATCATTCTCTCTCTTGATCTCTCTCACACACAGTCTCATTTGCTTTCATGCATGCATTCACTCACATATGCAGACACACACACACACACACACACACACACACACACACACACACACACATGTGCAGACTCTACTTTCATGCACACATTCACTCACACCCGCAAACAGAAACACACATGTGCGCGCACTTTTTCGGTTTTATTTTACAGTCGCTAAACAGCAAAAGAGCTGCTTAGCGAGTGTAAAATAATGTCTCGCTCGATCTCACTACTCATTCTAAAACATACATACGTACACAATCTCTTTTTTCACACACATACATTCTGCTTTTATGCACGCATTCACTCACACACACAGACACATAGATACACTCATACACATACATACATCACATTTTTGTTTCACTCAGTGCCTGGAGGCACGGTACCAAATGATCTATGGCCCGCTAGTTGAGGACCACTGATTTAGGGTAAAAAAATATTTGTGTAAACATTTCCAAGCAAACATCCTAAATCTTCTAGATTTTTTTGCATATCTGGGAGATGTATTTATGCCCTCCCATTGTTTCTTTGTGAATTGCTTATCCAATCTCTCTTCCCACACAGTAGTTGTCATGCAATATTTTATATGCTGTATTGATTATTCCTTTTTTAATGGCAGCTTCTGTTCTAGATTATGCTAAAAACTCTTTCAGTGCTGTTTTTTTGTTTAGGATCCCCCCACTTATTTCTTTCTCTATGTCTCTACTGTGATATCAATCGTTGCTAGGGAAGGAAAACTGTAACCGACAGTCCAAGTAAATTTTTGGCATTTTCCCATTCTGTCTTCTTTCCCTCTCTGGTTATTTGATCCCAATATCTTGGTTCCTTTGCCATTTTTCTCCAATAAATTCCGACCCCCTCTTGCCTGTTGTCTATATCCCTAATTGCAGTCATCCTTATCAGCAGAATCTCTGTTCTCCATTCCTGTGTTATCTTAGTTCTTAGGGTACTCTCTGCTACTTTATGGATATAATATTCTGTATGATTGTTCTTATTCTCCTTAAAGGCCTGCATCAAAAATCCCAGCCTGTCCTTGTTTCTTGAGCTTCCCTCTGTTTTATCATCATCCCTTTCCACTTTGAATTTTAGTTTTCTGCTTGTGCTATTTACAGGAACCTTAACTGTGTAGCTCTAAAGTAGCCCTTCAACTCGGGTAATCTCAATCTTTGACCTGTTCTTCTGGATGAATCAGCTTATCCCACGTGAACATCTTCCCCTCCCAGATAAAGTCCTTCAACTCTTTATTAATTGCTATCCACAACTTCTCTTCTGGTTGATAAAAACATGCCTGACCTGTGTATAAGACTAATGGGACTAAACACATTTTAACTGCTTGTATCTTACTATCCATATCCATATAACAAAGCTTCAATTTTCTCAGTTTTTGTATTATCTTTTGTTTAGTATCTTTCCACATATCCTGAACTGCCACACCAGAATCATTTTAATCCACATTCCTAAGTACTTCAGTCTGAAGTAGTTAACTTCATTTTATCTGCAACCTGTGGGTATTCAGATCCATATCAGATCCGAGCCGGCAACCTTTTTTCTAGCATCTGCTCCAAGCTCCTCCCCCTACCCATAATACACCACCATCTCCTATCTTCCCCCAGATCTCATTTGCCACGCCACTGTGAGCATCGTGGTCTCCATTGCACTGAGCTTCAGGGATTGTAAGTGTGTTTACTTCAATCTTTTCTGTGTGAAAGTGGTCGTTAGTCTTCCCTTCTTCACCTTTGTTGTACGCTGTTCTTCACCTTTGTTGTACGCTGTTCATCGGTTTTACTTAAAAAAAAAAAGGGTTTTCTCATTACAGTAGACTCTAGGCCCACTTCCCTTCAGTGTGTGTGCTGTAGTGTGGTGTGCTTTCTCTTTCGGGAGTGGCTGTTAGTTTTGGCCTATGGCTGATCAGCCTAAGTCAGTCTTTAAAAACGCACAGAGTGTGGCAATAAGCTCTCACCGGCTGATGGTCACACTCTGTGTGTAATCTGTTTGGGAGTACCTCATTTGTCTATTCAGTGTGCAGTTTGTGCCAATTTTAATCCTAGGGCCCTCAGGCATAGGAAGGCCAGATTCGTTGCCAAGGGTCATCTCCCTGCCTCCATGCTGGATTCTGCCACAGCCTCGGTTTCTGGTACTCTCGCCAAACCCTCCCCCCCTCAGACAGGGACTCAAACTCCCACTCGTGCTGGTGTGGGGGAGGATAAGGATAAAGACAAAGAAAAAGAACTCGAGGATAAGGAAAGACGCAAGGAAGACAAAGAGAGGAAGAGGGATAGGTCTCGCAAGAGGTCCCCAGATGGGGAATCCTTTCCTAGTCCACCATCAAAGACTCTGAGACCAGCTTCTCCTAGACTCCATTCACCCCATTTCTCACCAGCGCCGATGGAGCCTTCAGACCTAAGGCCTTCCTCACCTTTGCTTCGCAGACCAGCCAGATCCGAGTCGGTCGCCTCTTTGCGATCGACTCGGAGTCTATCGGACATGGACAGGATGATGCGTAGACTCATTCAGACCCAAATACAGATGGGAGTCTTGCCAGGCCCCTCTCCCTCTGGAGGGGGGACCGCCATGCCCTCCTTCCATCCTATTTCTCCTTCCCCGATCCGTGCAGCCGCTTCGGGGTATTTGGACCCGAGACTCTTTGGAGCTGGTAGCTTGGCGCCGACTGTTCCGCCAGCCTCGACTCCGGCTGTTACCTTGAGCTCCTCTGATCCAGCCAGTTCGGCTCCGAGAGACTCTGAGCCATAGACAGGATGTCGGGCCCGAGGGAATGGATCCATCTTCGGCTCTGACCTTTTCGGATCCGAACCGTTACCTTGGAGCTCAGTCTACCCTCGCTTCGGCTGCGATCCCCACTTCGGACCCGGGGAGAGCTTCTTCCTTGCTGGATGCCAAGGTGGTGCACTCTCCTTTGGCATTTGAAGTGGTGGAGAGGATTCTTTCCCAGGGATTGAGACCTCAGCCCATCTCCTAGGATTCCACCCAGACTCCACTGGATTTGGTGACGACTCCCTTCAACCTGTCTCAGGGACATCCTGTGCCAGAGGAGCCCCAGGTTATTCCCCTTGATGAACCCCCCCGCAGCTCATGAGTCCTCTTCAGAGAGTCCCACTGAAGAAGGCCCCCATAAGCGCAAGTGCAAAAGGAGGCACTTGGACTCCCCTGAGTCCCTCTCTACGGACACGGATTTAGATGAGGGAGAAGGTTCCACCAGGTCACCTCCCGAGGATGTTTCCTTCGGAGACATTATGGAGATCCTCTGCCAGATGGGAGGTTGGTCAGCCCCAAAACCTTCTACGGATGAGTCCGTGTTCCTGGAGGCTTTTGGCATGGACCCATATACTTCCTGGGTGTCCCCACCAGCAGACCTTGTCTCAGAATTCACTGATTCTCCCCCAGAGTCTTTATCGCAGCAGGACAAACAGCTGTCCTCTGAGAAGATGTCGACTCTGAAATCTGTATCAAACATGTCCATCTGCCTCCTTTCTCATGCCACGGAAGGAGCAGCTAGGCCAGCTCCTTCAGTGCATAGCCATGAGGTGATCAGGTTGTGTCAGTTTGCGGACCCTTTCAAGGCGTCATTTACCAATGCTCCCTATGATTTTTCCCTTTTTGGGAAGACAGTACATGACACTCTTGTCCAAAGCGACTTTGTCTGCCATCGGGATCCGCTTCTCTAACCCTCACCAGTTCTTTTCTAGGAACCAAAGAGGGCAAAAGAAGATGTGGTTCCGGAAATCACAGTTTTCCCGGGTGTTTCAGGACAACTCTTCCCCCAGAGGCAGAGGGGAACAGGATCGACGCCGACCTAGTGGTAGAGGGGGTCCCAGAAATTTCTGATCTAGGGAACCTTTTTCTGACTGGCCCATGCAGCAGCTCTGAGGGGTTTCTCGACTGTCCTATTCTGGAGGCAGTCGGGGGGGAGATTGTCCTTGCACCCAGCAGCATGGGAGTCCATAACTGCAGATCGTTGGGTGCTACAAATAATATCCAGAGGCTACACTATCTCATTTGTTGCCCCCTCCAAGTGCTACAAGATGCCTCCTGGATGTCCCACCCACTCACAGGGAGGCCGCAGCTCTAGAGGTTTCGAAGCTGCTCCACAAATGAGTCATCGAACCGGTCCCCCTCAACCAGTCCGGATTAGGCATTTACTCCAGGTTCTTTGTAGTGCCAAAAAAAGACGGGGGACCTCAGGCCCATTCTAGACCTGTCAATCTTGAACCTGTCTGTCGCCAAACAAAGGTTCCGGATGGTCACCATACAGTCCATTCTAACTTATCTCTGAGAGTGCGACTGGATGTGCTCGTTAGACCTCCAGGATGCTTACTGCCATATCAAGATCCACAGAAGCTCCAGGGGGTTTCTTCACTTCTGGCTGGGAGCCAGTCACTTCCAGTTCAAAGCTCTGCCCTTCGATCTCACCACAGCCCCCAGGGTGTTTACCAAGGTAATGGCAGTAGCAGTAGCTCACCTGAGGCTTCAGGGAATTCAGGTATTTCCTTACCTGGACGACTGGCTCTTCACTGCGTCCACCAAGCGTCTTCTTTGTCTGGATTGAGACTGCTTCCTTTTCTTGGCAGATCGTCTGGGGATTACAGTCAGTATTCACAAATCCCTTTTGCAGCCTGTACAAGTCTTAGACTTAGATTATAGGGGCATGGCTAGACACTTTGCAACTAAGTCTTCTTAACCCAGACAGGATCTTAAACCTCAGGTATCACATTGCTCTAATCGTGGACCTCAGATTTCCAAAGGCAAGCGATTTTCTCCGGGCCCTGGGCTCTATGGTTGCCGCAATCTCTAGCCTGTCCTGTACACACCTTCACATGCAGGTTCTTCAATGGACTCTAGCTGTTCAATGGTCTTGGCTAGACCTTCCCATGGATTTTCCGATAAGGATCAGTCACACCTGCAGGATGTCTCTCCTTTGGTGGCTCCATTCACCGGAAATTGCAGCGGGACACCCTTTTGTGTCATCTCCAGCCCAAGCCACAGTGACCACGGAAGCCTCCCCAACTCGGGGGGGGGGGGGCATTGTTCTGGAAGTTTGGTCCAAGGCACGTGGTCCCAAATAGAGACCAGGTTGCACATAAATGTTCTGGAGATGAGGGCTGTGCTTTTAGCATTGAAAGTCTTCCACACTGTCCTTCCTCTGGGTACGATTGCAATTCAGTCAGACAATATGTCAGTTGTCTGGTACATCAACAAGCAGGGGGGAGCCAGGTCTTACCCTCTGTGTCGCGAGGCCATGAGAGTGTGGGAGTGGGCGATTTCCACCAGTCGGTTTCTGATCGCAATACACATCCTGGGATGCTCCAACATTTTAGTGGACAGATTGAGTCAGGCTATTCTGATGCCGTACGAGTGGTCTCTGAAACAGTCAGTAGCGGAGGAGATATTCCTTGCATGGGGACACCCTTGCTGTGATCTCTTCGCATCTCCTTCCAATGCGAAGTGCAGCGAGTTCTTCGCTCTGATTCCCTCACCAGGGGATGCCCCCAGAGACGCTGTAGTCCATGTTTGGCCCCCGGGTTACTGTCTGCTTACCCACCGTTACCATTCATTCCAAAGTTTCTTAAGAAAGCTTGCCAACTGGGGAGCAAAGTGATCCTCATTACCCCATTCTGGCCTCGTCAAGTTTGGTTCCCCTTCCTTTGGTCTCATCTTCTAGCACCTCCATGGATTCTGGATCCCTGCTCTAATCTAATCCTTCGGGTGCCTACCCTCCTAATCTGGACAGTTTCAAGCTGACAACTTGGCTGCTCCAGTTCCCTTGATTGCCAGGACTCCCGGTCTTTCATCCCCTTTTAAATCCATACTAGTGGCTTCTCTTAAAGTTTCCACTAGGAAAGTTTATCGCAGAAAATGGAGAATTTTCTCTGTGGGCCTCTGAGAAACCTGGATTATTTTACAGCCCCTGTTCCAGTGGTGTTGGATTTCTTGACTAGTATTTTTTAGCAAGGAGCTAGTTCCACCATGGTGAAAGTACAGCTGGCAGCCATTTCTAACTTTCATGTTGGTGAAAATAAGATCGCCCTGGCCTCTTTTAGGCTGTGTAAAGCCTTTTAAAAAGGCACTTTTCATTTACATCCTCCTAGCAAAGATTCGGTTCCTCCTTGGGACCTCACTTTGGTTCTCCACTCATTAGTAACTCCCCCTTTTGAACCTGCAGCATCAGTGGATTTAAAGTTTTTATCTTGGAAGACAGCCTTCCTAGTGGCTATTACGTCATCTAGGAGGGTTTCTGAGCTTCAGACTTTGTCTGCCGTGCCTCCTTATTTGTTCTTCCATAAGGACAGGGTCTCTCTCCGCGCACATCCTTTTTTTCTACCAAAACTGGCATCTCAATCAAACATAAACCAATTTATTTACCTGTTTTCTTTCCAAATTTTCGGAACAAGGGAGAATATAAACTTCATTTGTTAGATGTTCATAGACAACCTCGTTTCTATCTTCATAGAGCACAACCCTTCCATAAGTCCGATCAATTATTATTCTCATTTTCTAAACCTAGTTTGGAAAAAGCCATTTCCAAGGTTTCTTTAGCCAGATGGATCAGTCTTTGCATTTTACATATCTACAAAGCCAAAGGTTTATCTCCTCCTGGTCTGGTTAAAGCTCACTCTACCGGGTCCATGGCAACTTCTGCTGCTTTTTGGTCTAAGGTTCCTTTGGATGACATTTGTGCAGCAGCAACTTGGGCAAATTCACATACTTTCATCTCCCATTACAAATTAGATTTGATTTCCAGAGGGAGAGCATCCTTTGGCTCTGCGGTGCTCAGGAATATCCTTCCATGAGGGCCTCCCAGGATTTATTAGTAGCTGGGGACTCTGTCCCACAGGTTGCAGATAAAATGAAGTTAACTACTTCAGATAAAGAAGTTATGTACTCGCCATAACGTTCCATCTGAGTAGTTATACTTCATTTTTCTACAACCTTCCCACCCTTCATCCCCCTGACCTTTTCATGTGAATAAACGTTAGTTTTATTTAGTTTAAGTTGCTAAAATGTATGGTTGCAGCAAACTCGATCTGAGGGAAGATAGGAGATGGTGGTGTATTATGGGGAGGGGGAGGAGCTCTGCGTGTGGAGCAGATGCAAGAAAAAAAAGTTACCAGCTCGGATCCGATATGGATCCGAATACCCACAGGTTGCAGAAAAATTAAGTATAACTACTCAGATGGAATGTTATGGTGAGTACATAACTTCTTTTTTATCATGTCCCCATAAATCTGCATTTGCTGAACCAATTAATCTGTGGGCATGTAATTTACTGCTATTCCCCTTTGTTTTAGCTTCATTCATTTTGCATCTCGAAAATATTTGAAACGGTCTCAAAATGTTCCACAACACTGCAATGTCTCTTTCTGGTTTTCTCAGGTATAAGATAATATCATTTACAAAAAGAGCCAGCTTTTCTTGACTAACACCCATGCAGACGGGAACTGAAAGTTCAACTGCTGAATCCTACACTAAGGCACTGTACGAGCACATCCACTCATGCATGAATCGTGCCATCCCAAATAGAACCAGAATGCTCTCATCCAAAAAAAGGAAGCCAATCTGGTGGTCCCCTGCCATAAACAAACTTTACAACAAAAGGAAGAAACTTTTGCAGAAAAGAGGAAAATCCCAGGATGCAAAAAACTCCCTTACTAGCCTCAGTAAGAAACTGAGATGCCTCATAAAATCCTCCAAAGCTAGTTACGAAAATAAAATTGCCAAAGATTCCAAAGACAACCACAAAGCATTCTATAACTATGTCAAGAATCTAAATGGCAGTGCTCAGATCTGCTCTGAGCTAAAACAGAATGGCATTAAATATACTGATCTGAAGGATATTGCCAATATCCTGGCAGATCGATTCGCTGCCAACTTCACCCCCCTCTCACCCCCTAAATGGCCCATCTCAGTACCGGAAGATTGCCAAATTCCAGTAATAACGGCCACACAGGTACAAAACGCACTCTCTATAGCCAAGAATGCAGCATCCATGGGACCAGATGACATCCCGGGCTGTGTACTACATGAACTACAATATGAACTGGCACCTCACCTAAGTGTCATGTTTAATCATAGCCTCACCTCAGGTTTCGTGCCCACTGAGTGGTGCAGAGCTACAGTTATCCCAATCCACAAGGGGGGATCCACCTTGGATCCCGGAAACTACCGTCCCATCAGTCTGACAAGCCTTATCTGCAAGGCCATGGAGCGTATTATCATAGAACTTATAAACAAAGACATTGGCAACCTTCAAACACTGGACCCCACCCAGTTTGGGTTTGTGAAGGGCCGATCTTGTCTCCTGAACCTGATTGACTTCTTTGAATCAGTCTCCAGAGCCATGGACAAGGGTAAGGTGGTCCACACAGCCTATCTAGACCTTGCCAAGGCCTTTGACACCATCCCCCACTCTGGAATCGTAGATAAACTTACTAAGTTGGGCATTAATCCCCATGTCACCCAATGGGTTGCTAAATGGCTTACTGATAGAACCCACACTGTAAAAGTAGCCGACTCCAAATCCAGCTCCAGACAAGTGGAGTACCTCAGGGTTCAGTCCTGGGGCCGCTCTTGTTTGGCATCTACTTCTCTGAAGTACAGGTCAACACTAAGGGACTCTGGCTAACAAAGTTTGCAGATGACTGCAAACTGGGAGCCATTATTGAATCCCCAAATGATGTGGATACTCTACAAAAGGGCCTTACAGAAACAGATGCTTGGTGCCAGAGCCATGGGCTCCAGCTCAATGTCAAGAAATGTATTGTTATCCTCTTTGGGAAAAAACATGTATCCATGAATTACCATATAGGTGGCAGTACACTAAACACAGAAAGTGTGATAAGAGACTTAGGGACACAGGTGGACAGTGGTCTCACCTTCGATAACCACATCGCCACAACAGTCAGGAAATCCTTCTATGTGGCACACCTCATCACGAAGGGCTTTTCATCCAGGAAAAAGGAGGTCATTGTCCCACTGTACTCATCCCTCATTAGACCCATTATAGAATACAACGCCCCATTTGGTATGTACCTCTCAAGACATCTGCAACAACTGGAAAGGCCTCAGAAATACCTCACTAAAAGAATCACAGGCCTAAAGCAGATGCCCTCGCTGACCGCCTTAAAAACTCCAGCTATACTCTGTCGCATATCGTCTACTCAGAGGCGATCTCTGCTTAACATACAAGGCCATGTCAAACCCAGAGCTGTTGGACATGCTACACTTAAAGAAATCCCAATCCCTCAGAGCTACACGCTCCAGGGATCTAAACCTTGTCATCACAATAAACAAAACATGCTGGAGGGATAGGTTCCTGACCCAGAGACTCCCCAGACTCTGGAATAGATTGCCCATACATGTCAAGCAGAGTGCCTCTTTGGACCTCTTCAAGAGGAACCTTGACGATTGGATGGGAGAAAGGCAATTCACCCCAGGGATCACGTCAGTCACCCTGCTAGACAGGGGTCCAGGAAAGTAAATAATGTGGGAAGAAATAGCCAGGGAATTGTTATGGCTAGGCTTGTATAGGCCCTAGGGCTGATAGCCTAGTACCAACCTATGAACATACCAGTTGTATTCTTGAATATCTGAGTCCCTTGTTTTCTTTGCCAGTGGTTCTAAATATAATGCAAATAACAAAGGGGAAAGAGGACAATTCTGGCTGGTTTCTCTGCTCAAGCAGAAATTATCAGAGAGGACCCCACCCACTTTAATTTTCGCCTCTAATCCATCATATATCCTCCTGATCAACCTTATAACTTTTTCAGGAAATGCAAATGCTTCCATTGCCCTACTAAGAAAGTCCTAGCTTACTCTGTCATAGCCTTTCTCTGCATCAAGACCCACCAGCAATAATAGTATTTTTTTACATTCTACATCCCTCTGTATCATCAGTGTTCTGTTAATGTTTTTAAATGTTTGCCTGCTCTCCAGAAAGCCACAAAACCACAGTGATCCACATCTGTCAAGGTTGGCATTACTTTCGCCATTCTTTTACCCTCTTTAGGTATTACAGCTACCACATCTTTCTTCCAAGATGTTGGTATTTCTCCTCTTCTTAAAATACTGTTAAAACTTTCCAGATCTTTATCAGTTTTTCCCCTCCTAGCTTCCAAACTTCCACAGGAATACCATCAATTTATGGGGACTTTCCTATAGATTGGTTATACATCACACTTTTTATCTCATCTCCTCTACCTCTAATCTTGTCATACTTAATTCTTCCATAAACATTTCCATTTGTATCTTTTCTTGGTTTCCGTATTTCTCTGCTTTATACAGACTTTCATAGAATTTCCAAAATAGTTCTTAATACCTTTACAGGAGATCTTATTAACTTACTTTTTATAGTCTGTCTAAGCTTGGAGACAGCCCTTTCTACTTTCTGTTGCCTGAGTTATTGTGCCAAATGTTTTTGTGCTATAGTGTTATAAAAAAAACAGTTGAGCATATGTCACATCCTACAGAGCTTTCTGTTTTATTCAAAGCCCTCAAACAAAAAAGCAAATAAACCTCTAATACCCCCTAAAACCTATTAATTTAATGCTAACACACAAAACATCTTCAAATATTGAAGTTTTATCCTCCTAATAGGAACAAATCTCTCAAACTGACAGCCACATAACCTAAAAGACAGGTTATCCATGCTAATATGCATGGTGCAGCCTGTGCTTCTACTATGTGCTTACTGGTTTTGTCTTATCTTTATAGCTCTCCCAGCTGGGAAAACCCTGAATGCTTTCAGAGAATATTATCTCCTAGCCAGTTTCTCTTTTCTTTTTTTTTCTAGCCAGTCACTCTCCAGCAGACTGTAACCAATTTATTTTTATCGGATTGTCTCCATGGAGGTATCAGAACCAGACAGCCAGTTTCTCATTATGTTGTGTCCATGGAGACATTTTTACATTGCATTGCCTACACTTCTTAAAATCCCATTATGTTTAAAATAACTGAGAAATGTTTACTTTATAGCATGCAAGAAAAACCATACACCACAAAAATAGTATTATTAAGAAAAAAATTTACAGGTAACTT
Source organism: Protopterus annectens (assembly GCF_019279795.1). Taxonomy (NCBI): domain Eukaryota; kingdom Metazoa; phylum Chordata; order Ceratodontiformes; family Protopteridae; genus Protopterus; species Protopterus annectens. The sequence goes on from NC_056727.1 coordinate 1,170,125,682, forward strand.
TCTCCCCTCTCTTTCCCTCCCCAAAGCATTTTTGCAAACATTAATGACATGAAGTAGAGGGATCTATATTACGAGATCGAAAACCCGTTTGAGCGAACACCACAACACTGACACATATAGCGCGAACTATGGTAACGGCGAATGTTCAAAACCGCGAAACATGAAATGTCAAAGTGTCATGGTTGGCCCGTCTGCGGTATAGTTCCGTAAGGTAAGTGTGCGATAGTTATGGACCTTAGGTTTAGGGTACAGGTTAAGATAAGTGCATACATAGGTAATGTATGTAAGGTTTAGTGTAGGGTTAGAAGTAGGGTTTTGCTGTTTGTGTGTGTGTGTGTGTGTGTGTGTGTGTGTGTGTGTATGTGTATTATTTGTTTTGTTTGGGTATATGTCTGTAGGGTAAGTTTGCAATAGTTATGGACCTTAAGGTTAGGGTGCGGGTTAAGGGAAGTGCATAGATAGTAATGTATGTAAGGTTTAGTGTAGGGTTAGAAGTAGGGTTTGGTTAGTTGTATGTATGTGTTTTATTTATTATGTTTGGGTATGTAGCGCGCGATGGTGTTGGCTGACTAAGACGATTCGAGATTTGTAATTTCGCAGTTTAGGGGGTTTGGCGTATTTGCGGTTCAGGCTATGTGTGTCTGTGTTGTGGTGTTCGCTCAAACGGATTTTTGATTGCGTAATGTAGACCCGAAGTAGAAGTACAAATTTTGAAATAGTCCAATATTTCCAGATTTTCTTGTTCTGTCATATTTCACAAATGTAATTATTACATTGTAATCCCTTAAGTTACTGTTTTTATTACTGTTCACCTCCATCTCCTATATCCTGTCTCTGCTTCATTTCCAATGTACTTATGATTCATCTAGTCAACTCTCATGCTCCCTTCCTTCTCTCCAACATTTTCGGTCGAAATAGTGGAAAAGGTTTCACAGCTATAGTCTCTCTGTGGTCTTTATTACCAGAAGAACAAGAAGCAGAATCCCCTGTGTCACAGCTCACTTTTTGTTGGCCAAAGTTTTATATTTCTTCCTTAGCATGTATTTCATTAAAAATTATTTTAGCCTTCCAGAGAAGAATACCTTGAAGACAGCCTGGTACAGCAGTTTGACTCTCACACCTGTGCCTTAACATTCCCTAAATAGTGGAATGATAACATTCCCTGAACAGTGGAATGATTTTGCTCCTCATCTGCCTGGTGTACAGTGAGCAGTCATTCTCCACAAACACTCTGCTGTCTCCCACTTTTAGTATTTTGTCCTTCTGCCACAGTTTTGACAGAATCTACTCCTTCTGCTGGTAGAATTGCATCTTTACTATTAAAGGTCTAGGTTGCTTTCTCATAGTCAGGTTTGGAGCACACACACTGTGCCCTTTCCAACTAATAACTCCTGCTGTGGAATACCAGGCCAGTTGCTTATTTGTGGTTTCATAAAATTAATGTAGTCTGTTCCTTTCAGCTTCTCTGGTTTAGCTGAAAATCTCAGATTTTCCCTACATACTATGTCCTCTAATTCTGTTATTTTTTTAAACATTTCTTCCTGAGCAGTCTCACATTCAGCCAGCCTTTTCTTCATTTCATTATCTGATTTTTGCAGCTTTATCACCTCATCTGAATGTCTGTTTAATGTTTCTTCCATTTTTTCCAGCCTTTTGTTGTTTGTTTTGTTGTATTCCATCAGTGTTTCATGTATTTTAACCAGGTCTGTGTACAGTTGTCTTATATCTTACTGGAAGTCATGCCTGGAAGTTGCATTGCATTTTGCTGAACGGCTGCAGAACTTTCCCCAGTCAGTGTTTCTTACTCACATTTGTAGCTGATTTTTCCAGGTGCTCTGTATTTCTTTTTTCCTGGCATTCAGACAGTACACTCAGTAGTCAGTACTGAAATTTACCCATAAACACAAAAGTCTACTGGCCTTATCTGTTGAGTTTCTGTTTTCACACTGGGAAAGCTAGAGTTAAGCTGTTGCTCAGTGTGTAGCCATCTTGGAAGTCACCAGACTCCTAGCTAGATTATGTTCCAGGACTCCTGACGGGTAGACTGAGGGATCAGATGCATTTCCTCCCTTTCTACTAATATACAGGATCATTTTCAAGATTCAGAGGGACTCTTCTAAGATCTTTGTGGTAACTATCCTAAATTCTCAAATGTTTGTGTAAGTTACTATTCTGGATCAGGGCTCATCTTGCAGCCATTCCAGCATGTCTGCCCGTGACTCCACCCTTGTCCTCTCTGTTTTCAGTTAAACAATTCTTGAAATGAATTTTATATCTCAGTCTCTCCCTTTGCAGTCACATTTTTACCCTAAGAGGCCACTGAAAAGGAAAGTGGCTCCTTCTTCGGACTGTAACTTAGTGCTGCAAAAACTAATTATGGTCAGTTTGAACCCACATATGTGACAGATTTACAGTTCATTACTATTCTTCTTTTTCCTGCTGTGTCATCTGCAAGAAGAGTACCTGAGTTGGAAGCCTCATAGTGGGTGAAACATTACCAATTTTCCACAAGCATATGATTACTTTAATAACACATCCCTCATTTATGCGAGCAGTAGTCTGAGTTTACTTTAAATCAAACCATCAGCCTCTTGGTGTTCTACTCTGAACCTCAAAACCAGGGAGAAGAGATTCTACATCCTCTAGACTTGCATAGACATCTCAGCCACTATCTTGACAGATTTAAGTATTTTAAAAAAGTTGATGAGCTGTTTTCTGTAATGAGACTAAGAAATGACAGCATGTTTTGAACCAGACTATTTCTGGACAGCTGTCCTCAGCTATTGCTTTCTGTTATTCACACCATGGCAAGTCTGTTCCAGGCAGTATCAAGCATACTGTCCAAGAGCTTTAATCCTCTATGATGTCATACTGGAAAGGGTAGGTCTGTATAGACATTCTAGAGGCCACTCTTTGGTCCTCTGCACATACATTTTCAAAGCATTTCAAACTGGATTCCTTTTCCAGGTCCAGGGCTAGCTTTGCAGTGACCATTTTCCAGGGACTCATGGACCCTTGCCTTATCTTATCTCCTCCCAAGTTCAATAAGCTTTGATAATCATCCCATAGCCAAAGGCTACTGCAGCAGTGTGAATTATTAACAATAGTACAGTTCTCTAAGAAATTACCAAAGGCGTAAATATTCAAATTCCATACTGCTGCAGTAGCCACACCCACCTGCCATCCACCTTTTCTTTCCTCTACATAATTGTTTTTTTTGGAAGATATAAAATGCTTTTGTGTTTATCTTATTAGAGGTTCAGGATGAAGTTGCTTCCTATTTTTCTACTTCTCCACAAATCAAACAGTCCAAAGAACACTAAGACCAGAGCAAGTAAACAAATTACAGTGGGGAGACAGATTCATCCTTTTCCTGGAGCAAACGCTCCACATATTCACACAACAGGCCCTCCCTAATACAGTACGTAGGTGACTCACACTCATTTGCACATCTGACAACATGGCACACCTCCAAAAAATTAAAGAAGCTTTAACAGCAACTGAAACATGGCTTTGTAACTCATAACACATGCTCAACCTTTAAAAAAATGAGTTACTACATTTTTCCCCTAATCCATCTCTCATATAAAACAAAATGTAAAGTCCTCTGTCTTGATAATACAACCACTGAAGTCACTTTTCATAGCAAGTTATTGGGGATGAAGATGGATGATAAACTTAAGTTCGACCTGCATATACAGGATTACATAAGAGCTCATCAAAAACTAGGGATGCTTTATAGAGCCAAAAACTTTCTCCCCGACACTACTAAAGCTACACTTGCCACTAGTTATCTTCTCCTCACACTTCTTTATGGTGTTGCCATCCTTACTAACTTTCAGGCATCACAAAAATCAAAACTTAAACAATGCTATAACAAAGTTGCTAAATTTTCAGCAAATACCAAATTCAGAACCCACCATTGTATAACACTAAAAATTCTAATTTTTTTAGCACTAGCCCATCAGCTAACACATACACAGCTTCTTACCACCTATAAACTTATTCAGAATCCATCTGCTTGTCCAGTACTAAATAACATTCTACAGAACTACGTTTCTAAGAAAGGTGGTCATTACGATTCAGTGACCAAAACTCCTGTCTGTCCACAAATCTGTCAAATCTGCTGGGCCTGGTCTGTACTAGTAACATGTTACTAAGGCCTGAAACTCCTTATCTATATCCATCTTGTCAGGACTCTTCCCTCCCGTCCTTTGGAACCATTCTGAAAAACTTCTTAGCCAAAAGCTGGCTTTGTTCTTGTTCAGCACCAGGATAAACAATATCCATAAATGTGGACAAAATGTCTGTTCATACCTACATCTTGTTATTCTCCCTTTTTCACTCACTTCCATACTTCTATCAGTTTCTCTTCCCTTCTTTCTCTCTCAACTATACCATACTCCTGTTTTCTCTCACTTCACATTTGAGCTCCTGTTTGTATTATACTAAGTTATCTTTAATTTCTCTAAAAACTGTCTAAAATGTTTGTATTAAATCATTGCCATATAACTTGTATCTGTTTAGCCAATGTTTTCACGCTATGTCTAATTTGGTGTGATTATTTAAACTTTAGTGTTTTTTGTATAATTATTGGTCTTAAAATGTTTTATAATACTTTGTAGCATTTCTCCCCATCCTCTGCTGAAAATAGGCTCCTACCCAGTTGGACTTTCCTGGTAGTCAGATGTCAGTAAAATGTCAATATATAAATAAATTGCAGTGTACCTTCCTAAAGGGAGTTCATCTTAGATCTTCAAAGAATAACTTTACTCCTTTTTTTTCCTTTTTGCTTGTGTGACCCAGTCAACAGTTTGCTAATTCACCAGTAATTTTTTCATTGCTTTTGAGAGGTGAAAACTAGGCCCATTCATTTCCCATTCTCAGATGGATTGTGATCCCAGTGACCCATTTATTCTTCATTGGGTGAGAGCACTATCAGTCCATTCTTCCCTTATAGGTGAGAGTGGAAGGTGAGAGAGCAGACTAAATATGCCTTTGTCACACAGGTCTTCCTTTTAGTCCCAGCCTAAATTCATGTCTGTGGTAACTGGTGGCCAACACATATGCTGAATATAGGAGGGAGTCATACCTCCACATGCCAAGCCTTCTAGTTTACATGTAGCTAGCACAACCCAATCTAGAGTACCCAAATTTGGCAGCTGAAGTCAGTAGTGCAGCAGCTCTAGTTGTCTTCTTTCATCTGATGCTGGATAATCTACCCCTTCCCCCAGCAGTCTGAGTAGCTAATCAAACTCAGGTTGTCTGACCTTTAAGCGGTATTTTGAAGGTGCCTTTATATTTGAGCCAGTTTATTTTGTTCATAAGTTTTGACTTGGAAGAAATCCTTTATTTTTTTTTAATCAGCTAGAAAGGTATGCAAGCTGCACTCTATTATAGCCCCAAGACTTTTTACTATATTCCATAAAATAAGGTCTGTATATTACCATTAATCCTTCATCTATGATATAGATTTCACTATTACTCTGAACAGAAGTTTCAGTAGCCATGGAACTTTTATTTAGAATATTTTGCAGTTAGTTAGCCTACATTTTTTAGAGTAAAACCCTTTAAAAGATCAGCTCTTTGTGTTTTGCTCAGAATAGTTTGAACTTGCTGCTAACTAGGTAAACAAGTCTGATCCGATTTGTCCTATTCAACCTTTGGGGTTTTTGAATCCATTCGGATCTGACCTCAGCACCTTTTAGAAGTACTCTGACTCATCACCTACCCATGATGCTCTCTTCTTCCCCTAAAATACCTCTGACTTCATTTGCTAACTGATCGGGAGAGATGTGGTGTACAAAGGCCCTGATTTAACTAGGCTAAGTTTAGTTTATTAGCCTTTCTGCTTCTGCTGTACACTTCTCTTACTATATTTATATCTGTTTCCCTTTATATCCCTTCCTCCCCATATAACAAAAAAAATATTCTTTACCTGTTTTTATTAACAGGAAGATAAATATTTATTTATATATACTATACAGACTTCTAGTGGACAACATCAGTGGCACCATATTTAAAATACAGTTTGAGCGTCTACATCCCTCCGTGCCGCTCCTGCGGTTGGGCTGCTTTACTCACCTCCCATCTACCGCCTCGGGTGCTCCCTCTCTGCCTTAAAGCACCAGAACTACCTCCCTGCCTCATCCAGAAGACACCCTTGATTTGTCTGCTACCTATGCATCACTGAACGGTGCCGTAATAAAGGGCATCTGTACTCTAAAGAAGTGTGAATGTATGTAGCCTTATAAAGTCTACTTGTATCCTACAAATAGTACTAGTAGTTGTTAGTCTGACTTCCCGTGTGTGCGTTAGCAGCCTACCGCAACTCGCTGGACACTCTCCCCCCTCTAGTTTTATCATACCTTACTAGTATATGTGTACTACTCTAGCCTTCAGTCTGCCATCGCCTTCTTGCCACTAGGTGGCAGCATAGACCACGGCAGACTGATCGCACAGTATTATTCTCCCAAAGTTTCTACCCAACTATATTAGTTATTTCCACAGATTCTCCCCATCTGTTCTATGCTGACTCCCTCTACCCTCCTGGACTGGCCAACCCAAATAAAATATTGCCTACACTACATAGCTCCAACTCAACCCTAATTTAAGTGTCTGAGCTGCAGCTACTGATAGTTTTTCACAGTCCTCACTTCTTCTGGGCTCTTTGGAATCAGGCCAAAAAACAAAAATGGATAAACAAAACTGCTTCCTACATATCCAAAACAAACATCCCAAAAACCCTCAAAAGTTCTGGCAAGCTATCAATTCCCTTCTGAAACCCGGAAAAACTACCACCCCAACTCCCAGCACCAATACTGACCAATGACAGCATTGCTTCTCAATTTAACTATCATTTCACAGAATCTATTCGGTCATTATCTACCCAGCTATGTAACAATGACTCTACAATCACCCCCATTATAGATAAGAATAATATACCTTCCTTTTTCACTCTCACCTGTACCAACCTCCACAGTTAAAAAAAACTACTCTCAAAACTGAAACCTACCACTCTCGCAGCAGATGGTCTACCCACTAATTTCCTAAAATTAGCTGCAGAGTCCCTAGCCTACCCTGTCTCAATTCTTATAAACCGCTCCATACAAGAAGCCTGCATCCCCCAACTATGGAAAGTGTCATGTATTATTTCCCTACACAAAGGCGGCAACTCGTATGAGCTATCAAACTACCACCCCATTGCTATCTTATCCCCCTTTCCAAGCTCCTGGAGAAATGTATTCACTCCCAAGTGATGCACTTCTTAACCTCACATAATCTCCTCTCCTTCACACAGCATGGCTTCTGTCCAAACCATAGTACAACTATTGCTCTTCTTTCCTTTACCAACCAGGTTAACCAACTTTATTTATTTATTTATTTATTTTACATTTGTTGACCGGGCTAGTCTAGCTGGATATATATCCATTTTCAGTAGAGGCCCGGGGAGAAAAGCTCCACACAGATATACAAAAATATAAAAAGTATAAAAATATTGTTACATGGTAAATACAGGATTAATAAACCAAATAAAACAGGAAGTTTTTACATTTCAGAGATAAGAACACATTAAGAAAAGTAACGGTGAACATAATATTGCTTAAGAAAGCTAAAAAGGTTATAATAACCAAATAGAACAGGAAGTTTTTACATTTCAGAGATCAGAACACATTAAGAAAAGTAACAATGAACATAATATTGCTTAGAAAAGCTAAAACAGTTATAATACTGTAAGAGTTATGTACAATAGTTCACAACAGGTTCAAGGATATAAGCAATAAGTTGATTAGAGTTTAAATAGTGTCAGTCATAATACAAGATTAAGTATTTAAATGTTTGGAACTTTGGTTAGAAGAGGAAGAAACAGGGGTGAAGATGGTTGTTAGTCAGGGTTACTACAAGGGCATAGCCAGTGCATTTGGAAGTGTTTTTTGAGTTTTTGTTTAAAGAGTGGCAAGGATGTAATTAGTGTTAGTTCATTGGGTAACAGGTTCCAGTTTTTTCCTGCTGTATTTGTAAACAGAGAGTCACCAGCTGTATTAGACTTTGCTAGGCTAGCAAGGAGTTTGTTAGAACGTAAGGAGTTCAGATTATTATATGGGATTAAGAGTTTTGAGAGTATAGGGGTATTATTGGGTTGGTAAAATATTTTGTGGGCCATTGTGAGTTGGGGGACTATCAGATGGTTTTGGAATTCCAGCCAGTCTAGTTGCCTAAGATTAGAACAGTGGTGAGTTCTGAAGGGATTGCCAGCAGCGAATCTGGCAATATTATTGTAGGAAGTTGCTAATTTGTTGAGGTTAGTTTTCTCGAGGTTGGTAAATATAGATGAGGCATACAGAAGGGTTGAGATAAGATGGGAGTGAGCGATCTTGGCTCTGGCTGTTGTGATTAAAAATGGTTTTATTCTATATAATGATCCTATTTTTCTGTTGACTATTTTAATGGTGTTGTTTATATGGTGATCAAATGTGAGGTTATTGTCAATGGTTATTCCTAATTGTTTGGTGGTAAAGTCAGGGTAAATGACAGTGCCATTATTTGAAGAGACTGAGAAGTCTAAGGGGGTGGACCTAGTAGTGGGTGTAAAGAGAAGGAGTTTTGTTTTTTTTGCATTAAGAAGGGGGCAACATTTGGTAAACAATGTTTCTACAGTGTTGAAAACTTTTTGAGTAAGAGAATATAGTTCAGATGGAGAGGTTGCTGAGCATATTAGTGTGGAGTCGTCTGCATATTGAATACAGGTGGCTTGAGGAATTGCTACATGGAGATCATTAATGAATAAAGAGAAAAGAAGTGGACCAAGAATGGAGCCCTGAGGGACCCCGATAGTGACAGGTAAAAAGGAAGAAATTTGATTTTCCCAGAGAACTGCCTGTTGCCTATTGCTGAGGTATGATCTAAACCATTTAATAGCCAGAGAATCAAAGGAGAGAGATTCAAGAAGACTGATTAGGAGGGTATGGTTAACCATGTCGAAAGCTTTAGAGAGGTCGATGAAGAGTGCAGATGAGAGTATGTTTTTGTTGCGGTTTCTATTGATGGTATCTGTGAAGGATAGGAGGGCAGTAGTGGTACTATGTGATGGCCTAAAGCCATGCTGACAGCTTGCTATTAAGTTATGTATAGAGAGATGATGTGAAAGTTGTTGGTGAATGCATTTCTCCAAAATTTTCGCTAAGGGTGATAAGAGAGCAATTGGCCGATAGAGTACTCATTAGAGTTCCCACCTTTATGTAAGGGGATAATATGGGAGATTTTCCAAATATCTGGGACGGTTCCTTCTTGGATTGTCCTATTTATAAGTATAGATATAGGGTAGGCAATTACTTTGGCTGCTTTTTGGAGATACTGGGATGGAAGTTTGTCAGCGGATGGAGTACATGGCTTGAGTTTATGAATAAATTTATAGATGAGAGAAGTAGAGATGGGTTGTAGTTTGAAGTTAGAGTAAGAGTGTGGTAAGTTGATGGGAAGGTTGGAGTTTTCAGAAATAAGTTGCCTAGCTAGAGATTGTATAGTCTCAGTGAAGAAAGAGTTAAAGGTACTGGCAGTTTGATGGGGAGTGTTTGGATCTGCATCAAGTGGGGTGGGTGTTTGGGAGTTACCTGGGGAAAGGAGCTTATTTATGCAAGACCAGAACTTTTGAGGATTATTTTGATGAGTTTGTTGAAGTTTACAGTAGTAGTTTTTTTTGTCTGTAAGTATTGCCTTTTTTGTACTATTTCTAAGCTGCCTAAAATGGAGATGATCAGAGCTATTTCTGTTAGGTCTCCATTTGGCCCAGACTTTGTTCCTAAGTAGAATTTGATTTCTAGTTTCATTCGAGAGCCATGGGGCTGGGTTGGACTTCATTCTGATGGAACGTGTAGGAGCATGCTGATCAAGAATAGATAAGAAAGTAGTGTTAAAATACTTTACAGCCTCTTCAAGTGAAAGGGATTTTAAAGGATTCCAGTTGCATGCTCTGAGCTCAGTTTGAAATAATTCTGCGTTAAAGTGTTTGGTGGAGCGTGCTATCCTAAAGGTGGGGGGGTTTGGAAAGTCTTTCTTTTCTCTTGTGATGTAGGTCAAAGAATGATCACTTACATCATCTGGCAGGGTTCCTACTTTGTAAGTTTGTTTTACTTTGTTTATGAGTAGCCAGTCTAAGGTACTCTCTTTTTTATTAGGTTTGTTAATTCTTGTTGTAGAGGTTATGGTTTGGTTAAAGCCATGGAGGTTGATATGAAAGGTAGGATTTTCAGCACTAACACTTTTCCAGTCAACGTTAGTCGCCTAGTATTATTGTTTCTTGGGGGTAAGTAGAAGACACCCAGCTAAGAAAAGCCTCTAATGTAGTTATATTATTGCCAGGTGGTATGTAAATAAAGATACTGTATAAAGATTTGTTAGCGTTAATTTGGAGCTTAGTTATGAGGACTTCTGCGTTGCTATCCTGGGTTGCATAAGATGGTAGGGTAGAGATGTGAAGTCCATTTTTAAATAGAATTGCTACTCCACCACCTTTATGTTTTGTTCAGTCTAGTCTTTCTATATTATATCCTTGGGGAATAATTTCATTGTCTTTTGTTTCTGGTTTTAACCAAGTCTCAGTGAGGCAGAGGATATCAAAGGAGTGAATAGCTAGGAGGGCATGAAGGTGAGGTACTTTATTATTGATGCTTTGGATATTCAGATGCCCTATTAGGAGAGAATTATTGAGTTTAGGGTGAGTTGTTTGGATAAGAGGGCTGGTAGGGCCAGGGTTGGGGTGGATGTCGCCATCTATTAAGGAGGGGTTATTTGGTTTTGTTGCAGGATTGTTTCTAAGGCAAGTTTGAATTTTCAATTTTTTGTCTGAGGGTAGGTTATGTTTAATGTGGGAGTGTCTGTGATATTTAGGTAGTAGGTATCTAGGAGTGGAAGTTATGTTAGAATGTCTGTGTAGGGATATGTGTGTATATATTGTAGTTTGTTTGTGGGAATGGTTAAGCTGAAAATAGTGCAGTGTTTCAAAGGAGGTAAGAAGGTAGGCTGAGAAGAGGGTAGTTAAGAGTATAATTGTAAGTGTTAAATTGGCTAGATTAGGGAGAGGCATCTTTGAAGAAATAATAAAATAAGAACTTGAGTGAATGGATAAAAAGATGGAGTAAGATGTGGAAGAGAAGAAGATAAGAGGATACAAGAAGAGAAAAGAGAGGGTACTAAGATATACAAGTTAAAAGTAGGAGGATATGGTAGAGGTACTCTGAGTGGCTTGATTGTGAGTGAGTGTTAGAGGGTAGGGGTGTGGCTAAAGTATGTGGGGTGGGGTGAAATATGGGAGTGATTGGAAGAGAGAGAGGGTGTGGTTAAGGAAGTATAAGTGTAGGACCCCCGGGGTGGGTGGGAATTGGGGGTAGGGTAGGGGAGCGGAGTGAGCCCGTAGGGCGAACGGAGCGGGTTTCTGCTGAGAGAGGCTTTCTGCTGAGAGAGGCTGAGAGGCAATCAGTTATGGAGAGGGACTGTATGTATATTAAAAATCATTAAAGTAAAATACAGGCATAGGAAAGGTAAGAGACATAAGCTGTTACTAAGTAGCAGAGAAAAAAGGAGAACAAAGGTATAGCTGTGCTGGGGGGATAGTTATGTAAGATAGTTGTACAACAGAGAGAGAGATTTTTATAGAGAGTGCCAAAAGGCAGGAAAGGAAGTTTATACAGAGGGATAATAAGAGGGGCCAGTAGCAAAAAAAGAGGTGATAGTCAAAGGTGTCTATTTAGTAAAAAAACTTCCAGACTTACCTGGGATAATTCCTATTGTTAAGGAAACATGGGGTGGGGGGTAAGTGCATAAATAGAGAGTACAAGCACTGATATCAGAGTCTAGCTGGTCTACAGAGCTCGTTGGTTTCTACAACCAGTGAGAGATGGTATTCCAAAGCCTAAGATATGCTGCCCCCTAGTGGATGACATAGGGAAAACACAAATTCCACTAGGATAGTAGGTGAAAGGGAGATAAGTTAAAAAAGAGATGGTAGGAGGGGTAGGTCCACGGGTGTGCAGGCCCTTACAAAATAGAATAAAATTTAATGCAGTCCCTAGTAATTCCAAGTTATCTCACTCACAAGGTTAAAGTTAAATCAATACATATACTGTAGGATAACACCTACACTGTGAGGCTGAATGTAGAGGGTCCAGATAGATCCTGAGGGGCTTCTAGGATTGAGTTTCCCTACTATTCAGTAGGATATCATTAGCCTTACAGGGCCTCAACTAGAGGGACCGGCTATGTCTCCACACAGGACTTAGAAGCTGAAAAAAGAGACAGAAAGAAATATTAAATAAATGTTGGCTAACTAGGTTAAGTTCTATGCAGGAGTGGAATGAAAAAGTGTAGAGGAGGAGTGCTAGTCAGAAGTTGAGTGTAGTGTAAGGATGCAGTGAGGTATTAGCACAGAGTGTAGCATACAGTAAGGTAATTAGAACAAGTATTCAACTTATATAATCAAATACATTACTTTTGTATGGCTCAGAAAAAACAATGCATGTATATATACTACAGAAGACAATGTGTAATTGCAAACTATAAAACAACATTCACTAATGAGGCTAAAGACTAACTAACTAGTTTGACCAATTAAAGAAAGAGAAATAATCCAAGTCATAGCACAGTAATACAACCTATATAGTCATATCATGAAAGAATGCCCATTATAGTAATCCATATTACCAACAGCACAAATAGCCCAAATACAAAGACTGTAATAGTCAAAATAGTTTAGCCAAAAGAGTGAGATAAGACTGGTTAACACCTCCACAGTAGTAAAAAAAAAAAAAAAAAAGTTGAGAGTTGTCGAACCTTATCGGCTAGCAGAGGAAACGCAGTAGGGGGGGCTGGGGGCTGAGGGCTAGGGTAAAATTAACAATGGTCGTTACGCTCCACGTGTAGTTTCACGGAATTTAAACTATGTCTCCAGTACTGCAGAGAGGGGGGAGAGTACCCTGATTGCTTCCGCTTGTAGCCCTCAGTATAGAAAATAATTAAAAATCATTAAAATAAGTAAAAGTCATTCCACTAATATAGCGATAGCATAAAGATACCTACAGCGTGAAAGAAACGCCATGCGGAGATCCCACCAAACCCAAAATAGCAGTAGCCCCAGGGAATAGCAATACTAAACCAAACACGCCAAACCTAAGGTAGCAGTAGCACCCAGTATAAGACCAAGAGCCTGACTGGCTAGCTTTAGAAGCGGAGAATAACAATAATGGTAATATCTACCAGTTAGCTAGCAAAAACACTTAATTAAGCACCTCAAATGTCTTTATACATGGCAACAGAGACATCAAAATCTTGAGAAAGCACTCATAAATAAGCGTTAATTTAAGAGCGACAATGTTGTTTGTCAATAATGCTACGTAATTTAGAAAAAAAGTTCGAAATTGCAACACTTAATTAAGCACCTCAAATGTCTTTTAAACATAGCAACAGAGACATCAAAATCCTGTGAAAACGCTCATAAATAAGCGTTAATTTAAGCGCACATGGAGCGACAATGTTGTTTGTCAATTCTGCTACGCAGTTTAGAAAGAAAGTACAAAATTGCAGCACAATTTATGAGCAGATTCTAGTACAATACATGAAGCGACAGTGTTGTTTGTCAATTCTGCTACACAATTTAGAAAGAAAGTACCAAATTGCAGCACAATTTATGAGCAGATTCTAGTACAATAGACACAGATAAAGCGCCTTTACAGTGCACACACTGCCCGGAGAACAAAGGGCTGTTGGAACCTAAATATACATTTAATTTAAGCATGCAAGTAATAATTGATGTAATGGTTTGAAAGCATTTAAAATGTACTGATTAGAACCCAGTACTATAAAGAACAAAGTCAAATGGTTATTCCTATACAAAGTCAAATACAGTAGACACAAAAAGAAACCACTTACGGACCACACACCACCCGGAGAGCTAGATGCTTTTGGCTGGAGCAGAGGGATTTTAAAAATGGCGCCTAAAGACGTAGCCTATATTTATATTTATAGCTTAGAAACAACAACTTCGTATCAGCCATATTCTTAGATCTCTCTAAGGCATTTGACATGGTCCCACATAACCTACTTTTAGACACTCTATCCACCATGTCCTTTGCCCCCTCCACTACTGCCTGGTTCAAAAACTACCTCTCTGACCGAAAACAGTCAAATGGCAAGGTGCACTGTCACCCCTACTACCCTCTATCATAGGTGTTCCACAAGGATCAATACTGGGGCCTACACCATTCTCACCAACAAACTACATACCTCCACCCTGCATGCATCACTGATACAATACGCAGATGGCTCAACCCTAATCTGCTCAACCCCATCCATAACCACTCTACAAAAGCTAACCCAAGAGTCCTTCTGCTCTGTGGTAAAATGGATTACTGATATCCAACTAATTCTAAACCCCAACAAGACCAAATTACTTCTTTTCACCCCCAACAAATCCAGAAAAACACCTCCTTCCTTCACTATTACCTCCAAAAACTGAACCACAATCTCTCCCTCCCCCATACTAAGCTACTTGGTGTTGAAATAGATAAGGACCTTAATTTTGATATCCATATAAAAAAGTACATAAAAGACTAGGAACTTTATACAAACACAAAAACTTCCTATCAGACCAAGCACAAATCACCCTAGCCCAAACCCACCTTTTGTCTACCCTATTGTATGCATCACCAATCCTAACCCACATCAGGAAAACAAACCTAGACAAACTAGAATCTTCTTACAATAAGATTGCAAAATTCGCCAATAACTCTACTTGTAGAAGCCACCAGTGTCTTGCCCTAAAGGAGCTACAGTGGTTAGAACTCCCACAATTAATTAGTTACCACCAACTAGTGCTCACCTTTAACATACTAAACAATCCTTACAAAACTCCAGCCCTAAACCAACTACTGAACCAATATTCAGCAAACCATCCCACTACGCTCATCCAACAAAACCCTGCTGTGTATATCCAAAGCCAACAATACTGCAGGGAAAGCTCTCTTCTCTCATACAATCGCTAGGAAATGGAATAACCTCCCCCAAAATATCTCTTCTTCATCATCTGTCTTAATGTTCAGAAAGTTACTTAAGTCACACCTCTTGCAATCCTGGCTCTGTCCTTGCATGACATAATGCTTTCCTGCTCTCCACCAATTCTTCCTACATTCCTCTCTTCACTGCTCATTTTCTCTTTAATACAGTTGCCAAACACTGCCATACATGGCCTACTATGTGTAAATTATGTCTTCTGCGATATATCTTTTGATAGCATTGGTCAATCTGGAGTTTTTCTCTCCCGGTTTCTGCCATCCAGGGTCTACTATGTTTAAGTTTGCTTGGAAGAAACCATTGTCAATTTTCTGCTGATAGCAAGATTTTATTCTTTTGATTGTAAAATTACCAGTGTACATATTATTTGATCTGGAGCTTTTCTCCCCGGGCCTCTGCTGTGGACCTCGTTCCAGTCGGACTTTCCCGGTAAACAAATGTAAAATAAAAATAAATAAGTAATATATATAGAGAGAAAGAGAGAGTGAGAGAGACACGGAGGATCTTGTGGGTTTTGTGCTTTACTTATTATCCCATTTTTATCTAATTTTGGTAGTTAATGTTTTCTCTCTTGCAAGAGTGCTTAATCTCTTTCTGCCAGCTATTGCAGACTAGATCCAGGGTTTTAAGAAGTGTACAGCCTGTGGCCATAAGAGCCCTCCACAGGGCTCTTAGCTGTCCTTGTGTGTACTTTCTGGAAGCAACACACTTGGATGTGGACTACAAGGTGTGTTACTTCCTTTGTTCTGGGGATTTGGAAGGTCATAGAGGCAAGCTGGTACTGAAGAGATTGATTCCTGCCCAGGCAGGGTCCACAGCTCAGCATTCCTCCTCATCTGCATCATCTCAGCCTTCTTCGGCTTCTCTAGCTAGATGACCAGAGAAACCTAAATCAGTTAGGGGAAAAAGAGAAAGAAAAGGCAGTTGAGAAGAGAAGAGATCTGAGAAGTCAAGAAAATGGTTCCCGGATCAATCTGAAATCTTGGGTCTGGCACTGAAGACTCCTGGAAAGTCTGATCAAATGAATACTTTGATCACCTGCACCTCGTCCTTGTTTCTCATTGGAGTTGGTTAGTCCTAGGATCCACTTTACAAGAGAAACATTCTTCCAGCCGACCTTTGGTGGCTTCTTCTTGGAAGTCCTTCTGTTCATTGAGATGTCTTACAGAAGAGGATGTCACAGGATGATGTGAAGGTTTCTCCGGGTGCAGATCCAACTAGGAGTTTTCTCTGCGCCATCCTCTTCTTGCATGCCAGGCAGGGATCCAACTAATTCTGCAGTAGTTTCTTCCATTCTGGTCCGAGCTTCAGATCTGGTTCCCACTGGTCAGAGCCTTCCCAGATGTGTTGGAGCCGACAGCCCTTTGAACTTCGCCTCCAACAATATTCCTTGCTCTCTGTTGACTGCAGTTTTGTTATATTAGAATGATTCTTGGAACTGAAGCCTCAGGGCCAGGACTCAGAGAGTGGAGTCTGCTCCAAAGCTTTCAGATCAATCTCTGCCCCATGGGGCCTTGGCTCTTGATAGCTCGGCTAAATTGTCAGCTTCTGAGCTGGGTGCATCAGAGGATATTCATCCTACCCTTTTTCGGATCAGAGGGGTGTCTCTTCGGCTCTGATTGCAGCCTTAGTTTTTGAGGCAATTGAAAAGCTTCTTGCCAGACCAAGAGAAGAGGCATCTCTGTTACGCTGTCCTCCATCTTTACCCTTATTTTATTTAGCTATTGACTTCACACATCTGGATTGACTGAGACAGTCTGCTTCATTTAGCCTTGTGGGATACTCACAATATTGTTCACTGATTCTGATTCTTGTCCTGAAACCCACCTGAGACAGAGTTCTTCCTAGAAAACAGACATGCAAGAGAAGACATTTGGACTCCTCTCTGGAGTCAGTCACAGAAGACCTAGACTTGGATGATGATGTAAGGTCCCTGTGACCCCCTTTGGAAAATGTTTCCTTTGGCACATTCAAGAATTGGAGGTTGGTCCCACCAGTACAACCTTTAATGAGGTGTCAGTTTTCCTCTAGGCTTTTGGAGCTAGCTTATCTGTCTCTTGAGTAGTGCCACCTGCTGACGACCTCATAGATCTGTTGGCACAGCAGGCATGGAAGGATCCTTAAGCGGTAGAGCTGATCATGAGGAAACCAGGTAAGATAGCGAGGCTAAAATGTTAGCCTCTGAGCTGTAATCTCCCACTTGGCTATTACTTAACCGTTCATCTCTCTCTTCTTACAGATTTTTTTCTCGTCACCCCTCCGCTCCGACTCGGGTCAAGCCCACACTGTTCACCCTTGCTGTGCTCGGGTTGCCTCCGCTCACCTACCCTACCCCCTTTCCCTCCCACCATGTCTTTCATTAACCTTATACCTATATTAACCACGCCTATCTCTAATCATCCAGTCTGCATCCACACCCACATTTCACCTGCCATCTAACTATTACCCACCACTAATCAACCATTCCGCTTTCACACCTACATCCTCCCATCAAACTGGTACCCATCACTTATCAAATGAAACCACATACCCCTAACCTGCAACCCACCTGACATCTAATCTACTTACCCACATACTTCTACCAGCCAGTAACTTAAACTCCATACCCTCCAAAAAAGTACTATCCACTCCCATACCCTATCTTGCTCCTAACAACTTCTCATTAACATCCTTCACCTACCACTCTCTCTCCCTCCCCACACACACATCCCCACGCTCACATAATTCTCTATCTTTTTTCCCACAACTCCCTTACAAAACATCTAACAGTTCCACATGCACCACTGTCAACCATGTTTCCCACAAAACGTATATCCATAACTCTTGGGCTACTCTCCCTTCCCTACTTATGCCACCAGACTACTACCTATCAGAATAACCAAGTCATACACCCTTACTCCCCTACATTACCTTCAAATATGCAGCACCACCAACCCAGCATTAACTCTCCCATTGCTCCACAACTATTCAGTATCTCTAGCACCCTACTGTACTCTATAAAATATATCCATAACTCCTCTATGCTCTCACCTTATAAATGCCACCTACACATAACTAAGCTTATAATCATGTCACTACACTCACTAACCCAAATCAACCTCCAGGATGATATCCAATCCAACCAAGGTCCCAATAGTATCCACCCAACTTTCATACAATCTCCCCCCTCCATTTCTCTAAACATATTATCTACTCAGCTGATCTCAAATTCCATACTAAGTAGCACCTTCCCAAATAAAAACAACTCCAACCTCAATCTCAGAAGCATTACCAACAAAATAAGTGAATTCCATGCAACTCTAGCCCTCTGTTATCCCAATATAACAATCATAACTGAGTCCTGGTTAAAACCCCTATAAAGAAGTGGTGAAATTGTACCAGTGGGTACAACATCTTTAGATGCGATAGGCCCAACAAACGGGTTGGTGGCATTGCAGTCATGTTTAAAGACTCTCTCAAACTGGAACTATTAATCTACTCTCCTCCTGAGCTCCCCAACTCTGAAATACTAACTGCATGCATAGAAATCAACCTCCAAAAAACAATAATAATCTTAGCTATCTATCTACCCCCCAGACAAAACTTACCACTCATAGAAAGCCTCCTCTACTGGGCATCTACTAACTTCAACCAGGAGACAGTAATACTAGGTGACTTTAACCTTAACTGGTTCACATGCTCTTTTGATAGCCCGTCTAACTTCATTAACCTCTATAATTTTTCTCAGACCATTAACTCACCCACTCACATTGATAAACCCAACCTAAGGCTCCAAGTAGGCTGCCTTCCAGACTGTGATCACTCCACAACCTTTATTCTCAGGAAACGTGTTCACATACTACCAACACCTTATTCCGTTACATTCGCAACAGAAAAAAAGGTCTCCCCTCTATGTTCAATTCCTTACTACAACAATGTGATTGGTCACCTTTAAAACACCTCCACTTAGGCCTCACTGTACAGTACTTTAGTAATACATTTCTTGACATTTTAAACAAGCTAGCTCCCATAAGAAAAGTATGTACCATACGTAAACAACTACCTTGACTAATGAAAGAAACTAAATCACTACTCAAACTAAGGAACAGGGCCTGGTCAAATTACCAAAGTACCAAAAACAGAGTTCCTCACATCCTATCAGCATTTAAGAAATCAGGGTAAGAAACAAGTAAAGCAGGAAAAAAAACATACTTTCAAACTTGCCAACAAAAATATCACAGTAATCCCCCCACCCCCAAATTTTGGCAATGTTTAAACTCGCTCCTTAATCCAGGAAAACCCACAGCAGCTGCCTCATCCACCAATATCTCAGACTATATAACAGTACAATTTAACACCCACTTTATTAACTCTATAACCTCCCTTATAAGTAATAAATCCAAGACACCCCTAACAGTACCCAACTCCTCAGCTTCCACCCACAACTCATTCCATATCAAGCCCATTCAAACCAACTACATAAGAAAGCTCCTTATCAAACTAAAACCCAGTTCACTCACTGCTGATCACCTCTCCAGTGAATTTCTAAATCTAGCTGCCAACACTGTATCCTACCCTATATCCATCCTAATCAATCATTCCATCTCTGAATTGTATGTCCTTTTACATATCATCCCCCTTCATGAAGGTGAACCCTCTACAGACTTCTCAAACTACCAACCCATTGCCATTCTCTCCCCACTAGCCAAAATATTAGAAAAGTGCATTCATCAGCAACTTCTTGACTACTTTCTAAAGAGTAACTTTCTATTTAACTCATAACATGGTTTCCATCCCAAGCACATCACTAATACTGCTCTCTTAGCCTTCACAAACACTGTACTAAACAATGAAGGCCGACTAGTCACATCTGTCTTTCTCGACATGTCCAAAGCTTTCAGCATTGTATCTCACCAAATTCTTTCAGTAAATTAGCCTTGTACAACCTCTGCCCAGCATCCCTTATCTGGTTTCACAGTTACCGTTCAAACTATCAACAGTCAACCAAATGGGAAAACAAACTCTCCCCACTATTACTAATCTCTGTTGGAGTACCACTAGGGTCTGTCCTTGGATGCCTACTGTTCATCATATTTGCCAATAACCTCACTAGCTCGACTCAACTTGCCTCTATTATCCAATACACACCTCCCTTATCTGTTCTACAACCACACCCCATAAACTAGAAGAAAAAAACTCAGAAATCTCTCCAAAACATAGAAATCTATCTCTTCTACTACCACCTAATGCTCAACCCAAGCAAAACAAAACTGATGTTTTTTGGTAATAAAACCAAAAATAACCCATCTCCTATTACTATCTATTCCTGTATTGGCACAAAAAGTCGAACCAGTCAGCCACACCAAACTTCTAGGTGTAACAATAGACGATTGTATAAAATTTGATAAAGCTATATCCCTTACAATCAGAAATGTTTACTCCAAACTAGGCACGCTCTACAGGGCAAAACCATTCCTAACTGACCATGCCAGGCTAGCCACCACCAGATCCCACCTATCTACCCTACTCTACTATTCTCAAATCCTTACCAATCTGCGCAAATCCGACTCATGCAACCTCAAAGCCTGTTATAAAAAAATAGCTAAGTTTGCCACTAACCTGCCCCACAAAACACATCACTGTTATGCCCTTCAACTAAACTAGATTGAACTACCTAGCTGCCCTAGCCTATTAACACTCACTCAACTTACTACTGCCCACTCAATCATCCATAATCGCAACAACTGCCCTGCTCTCATTGACCTACTTCAACAAAACACCAACTCCGGAGTCCTCAGATCATCTGATAAATTAATCCTAAAAGTAACCAAATACCATAACTACTGTACTCCATTAAAATAGCCAAAACCTGGAACTCACTTCGCCAACACATCATGCTAAACCCAGACAGCCACAAGCTCAAACTACTCCTGAAAGAACACCTCACTAAACACTGGCTATGCTCCTGCAGTGTCCCTGGTTAAGCTCTTTACCTACCATTCACTCCAGTACAATTCATACATTTTAACTATCACTTTCTCCAGTCTTTATTCTCTCAGTCTCATTCAGCTGAAAAAAAATATGCATACATACATTATATATATATATATATATACATACATACATCAATAATAAACTTCATTATACTTGATATTACTCTTTTTAAATTTGTATTATGTGTATGTTAACACTTTGTTTCACTTAACTGTATATTTGAACAAGCAACATTGAATATTTTATTCTATGGCCCTGTAATTTCTTATTTTTATCTTTGCCATGTGTGCTTCTATGTTTTTCTTTTGTCTCTGTAAACTACTTGTTTTTGGAGCTTATCTCCCCGGGTCTCCGCTGAAAAAAGGCCATCTGGCCCAGTTGGACACTACCAGGTTAACAAATGTAAATTAGTAAAAATAAACAAGATCTTGATCACCCCTAAAGACACGAAGTACTGGAGCAAGGGTCCACCAGTGGATGCCATGGTTGTTGTGGCTGCCACAAAGAAGAAACTCTCAGAGGAGAGTACATCTGTCCATCCCCCTAACAGGTGGGGCTTTGTACAACTTCAGGAGATGGATGTATACATCAGCAGCCTTTTCTCATACGGCACTGAACTGTCTTACCCATATAACACATTTCCCAATGGACTTGACCAAAGAGCTTACCAAGTCTCTCTGAGGTATTGTCCCAGCTGATGTCTGGAAAACAGTGGACTCCCAGTTGTCTACCCTGCAGTCCATGTCCAGTGCCTACATGCATCTGCTTTCTAAGCAGCTGATGGTACAGCTAGAGTTACAGGCACAGGCATAACCATTCATTGGTATGCCTGAATGCAGCTACGTGACTTTGCAGAAGGCTTTAAGATGTCCTTCATTAACAACTCTTTTGATGGCTCTACTCTTTTATGACCGAACGTTAAGGAAACACTTACAAGGAGCAAGCAAGACTGTAAGACCCTATCTGCCATGGTAATCTGTTTTTTAACCCCTCGGAGGATCTTTTGTAGGAGCATTGGGAGGGGGAGAAGATGTGGTTCAGAAAGTCCCAGGGTTTCACCAGGATGCTATTGTTGACAGACCCTCTCAAGGCAGTGGAGGGAAATTTTAACAGGTGTTGATGTAAGGGCAGAGACAGACTACAATGTCAGGAATTTCACTGTCATTTCACTGAAAAATCCTGTCAGTGCTCCTGAAGGTTGTCTGACTGCTGCACTCTGAAGCCAGCTGGGTGGTGCTTGTATATATACTTACATACATACATACATACATACATACATACATCAAGTAATAATAATAAACGTCATTGTACTTAATACTACTGTTTTTAAATTTGTACTGTATTTATTTTAACACTTTGTTTCACTTAACTGTATATTTGAATGAGCAACATTGCATATTCTATTCTCTGACCCTGTAATTTCTTATTTTTATCTTTGCCATGTGTGCTTCTGTTTTTCTTTTGTCTCTGTAAACTACTTGTTTTTGGAGTTGATCTCCCTGGGTCTCTACCCTGTTAATAAATGTAAATAAGTAAAAATAAACAAGATCTTGTTCACCCCTAAAGACAGGAAGTACTGGAGCAAGGGTCCACCAGTGGATGCCATGGTTGTTGTGGCTGCCACAAAGAAGAATCTTTCAGAGGAGAGTACATCTCTCCATCCCCCTAACAGGTGGGGCTTTGTACAACTTTAGGAGATGGATGTATACATCAGTAGCCTTTTCTCATATGGCACTGAACTATCTTGCCCATATAACACATTTCCCAATGGACTTGACCAAAGAGCTTACCAGGTATCTCTGAGGTATCGTCGCCAGCAGATGTCTGGAAAACAGTGGACTCCCAGTTGTCTACCCCGCAGTCCATGTCCAGTGTCTGCATGCATCTGCTTTCTAAGCAGCTGGTGGTACAGCTAGAGTTGCACTCTGAAGCCAGTTGGGTGGTGCTTGTCCCTCAAGCCTGGAAGGCCATTGCACAAGATGTATGGTTGCTGAAGATAATCACCAGAGGTTATGCTTTTTTCTTTCTTTACCTCTCACAGAAAAACAGAAAGATTCCAGACATTCCACCTAGTCATATGGAGTTTGCAGCAACAAAAGTCAAAAAGTTGCTAGAAAAAGAGTTATCCAGCAAGTCCACCCAGACCAGTTAGGATCCAGAGTGTATTCCAGGTTCTTTTTAGTTCCAAAGAAAATAGGAGACCTCTGCACAATTCTGGGCCTATGTCGCCACACTGTTTGTAAAACAGAAAAAATTCTGGATGGTCACAGTTCAGTACACTTTGCCTCTGCTGAGGAAGAGCAATTGAATGTGCTCGACAGATCTCCAGAATGCCTACCATCATATCAAAATAATGAGATAGTCCAGGAGATTTCTCTATTTCTGGGTGGGAGACTATAACTTTTAGTTCAGGGCACTGCCCTTTGGTCTCAACACAGCCCCCTGGATGTTCACAAAAAGCATGGCAATGGTAGTAATGTATCTCAGACTGCTAAGGTTCTGAGTGTTCCCATATTTAGATGGTTGACTCCTTATCACTCTAACCAGGGAGCTTTTGGTCCAACACAGGGACTTTTTGCTCCAGCTTGTACAGAAATTAGGCATTACAGTCAATCAAGCAGAGAGTCAGTTGACACCTATGCAACAGATATCCGTTGGATACCAGCTCAGTAAAGTCAGTAAAATTGCCAAACTTTCAGAGTCCAGAATATTATCTCTTTATCAGGTAGCTCTTCCGAGTTCTTCCATCATCCCTTTTTCTCCAGTGAGAGCCATCCTTTGATTGCTAGGGATGATGCTGTCAGCAATCATAGTAGTTCCTCTGGTGAGATATTACATGAGAGTTCTTCAGTGGATACTGTTGTTTCAGTACTCACAATGTTTGCATCCTCTATATGCTAACTTCACCTAACATCTGTTTTCAAGACTCTCATCAGATGGTGATTGACCTCCCCAGTAGTGTTTGAAGGTTGACCATTCTCCCCATCACCTCCAGTGACTATAGTAAACACAGATGCTTCCCTGCTGGGATGGGGGGGGGCATTTCGAAGGGAAGATGGTGCAAGTTTCTTGGTCACTTCTGGAGGCCAGTTTCACATCAGTATCTTGAAGATGAGAGCAGTCTGGTGTGCCAGGCTTTTCAGGATGCCCTTTGGAGAATGTGATTTCTATCCAGATGGACAACATGGCAGTAGTGTGGTATATCAACAAGCAAAGGGGAACCTACACATATCCACTTTGCCAGGAAATTATGAGTGTGTGGCAATGGGCAAGTTCTTCCTGTCACTTTCTCATAGCATTGCATATCCTTGGAACTTCCAGTGTTCTAGCGGACAGGTTGATGAGGTCTAGTCTATTCTTTTGTTTCATGAGTGGTCCCTTAGTCAAATGGTGACAAATCAAATTTTCAGTAGCTGGGGCCAATCTTACTGCCATCTTTTTACATTGTACCTAAACAACAAGTGCAGCAGTTACTTCTCCCTGATCTCTCTATAGGATCAATCACCTACTGATGCTGTAGTCCACAATTGGCCCTTGGGTCTATTATACACCTTTTCCACCATACCTTTGATAAAGAAGTTCATTCAGAAAGCTAGAAAGTGTGAGGCCAGAGTAATTCTCATTGCTCCCTTTTGACCCCGACAGGTTTGGTTTCTCTTCCTTTGGCCTCATATAGTACATCCACCATGGATGTTGGATCAGCATCCAGATCTCCTGAGTCACCCACACCTCTTGCAGACTTAAAGACCTTAAATTTAACTGCATGGTTTCTGTAATTCTAACTGTGGTCAGAGATGCTAGGCTGTCTATGTTGATGGTTCACATTCTGTCAGCTTAGCGAAAGCAGAATGCTAGAAAAGTTTATCATAGCAAATGGAAAAGTTCTATTTAGGCATTTTCTGGGGGAAATGGACCTTTTCTCAGCACCACTTCCTTCCATCATGGACTTCTTAACAGATCTTTTCCAAAAGGGCTCTTGTTTTTCAATAGTCCATTTGGCAGATCTTTCTAACTTCCTCTTTGGACACAGTCAAACTCCCATAACTTCACTAAAGATTTCTAAGACCTTTCTGAAGGGAACCTTCTTATTGAGGATCCTGTTAGCAGCCACTGGACTTAAAACTTCTGTCTTGGAAAACCATTTTTCTGTAGGAGGTACTTGCACTAGGAGGATTTCTGAATTTCAAGTGCTACCCTCTAACCCTCCATATATGATTGTTTATAAAGGCAGTGTGTCTTTGAAAACGAATCCCACTTTTCTTCCAAAGGTAGCATCCAAAATGAACCTTAATCAGACAATCAGTCTACCAATATTTTTCCCAAAATTGTCTAGCAAAGGAGGGCATAGTTTATTTTCAATAGATATTCATTCATAACTCAAGATTTTATTTATGCAGGATTAAATGAGTTAGGAAAATCTGATCAGTTGCTTGTTGCTTTCTCAAAAGTTAAACAGGGTCAAAGTGTATCAAAGGCTACTCTATCTAGGTGGTTTTCAGACTGTATAACCTTTGTCTACAACAAGCTAGGAGTACCCTTGCATAAAAAAAGAAAGGCTCATTCGGCAAGGGTATAGCAACCTCAACTGCCTTCATGCACAGAATTCCAGTTGACTACATTGGTGCTGCAGCTGCTTGGTTGATCACATGATTGTGTCTCACTATAAACTGGATGTACAGATTAGATCATATGCATCCTTTGGCTCCACCATTCACAGGAATATCCTTCCTTGATACCATCCAGGTATTTTGTTAGCTTGGGAATCTGTCCCTTAAAGTTCAATCGGGTGAAGGTAGACATCAGATACAAAAGTTATGCAGTTACTATAACACTAGATCTATGTCATATTGATTAATTCTGGTTCAACATCCCTCTCAATATTGTCATCTGGTGCTCCTTGTGGTCTGATAGTCCTCAGCTGGGACCTTGTCTTTGATTGACCTTTGATTGCAGTTTCTTTTTATGGCCACCTCTTAGTCCTTCTTATTGGCTAGCCTGTTTATGCTGATTGAGTTTGCCTGTTCATAATCAAAAATGTATGCAACAATCTGAGGTATTTTAGGGAAAATGGAGAGAATCATTGGTGGGGGAGGAGTTGGAGCCTTGGATGCATAACTTCTAAAAGGTGTTGATGTTTGATCTGATTAGATCCAATAACCCCATAGTTTGATGCAGACAAAAACAAGACAACACAGATCCAACATTATTCTAACTATATAACTTCCAGGTTTTCAAACAAAAGGCATAGTATTATTTTGTATTTCTCTTTTAAAAATTGATATCCTACAGATCAATTTTTTTTCTACCAGGGCTGCTGCTTCAGTAGAATTCTTTTAAGGTCTTCTGCTTTGGAAATTTGTGATCCCTGACCTGATTCACCATTCACTCTAATAGTTATTGTAGCAGGAGGTCAGGGTATATTAGCAGTAGTTTCATTCTCTTTTTTGGCATTCATAGCTTTGGAATCTGCCTGTATGTAATGATTACAAAAGACAAAGGCATGGGAAAGTGCAGTATTGTTGTGTGACTGTAGATATGCTTTCCTTTCTGTCCTTTCATTGCAAGCTTTGTCTTCTTTTCTCCTTACTTTTGTTTGTTACTTCCATCTAGATGATGATTTGGTGCGGTGTCATTGCATGAGTCTGAGAGCTTCTGCAGTATTGGTTTTGAAGTGATTAACTGGTTTAGGCTTCACTTAGATGGAAGAGGCAAAGAGCATTGGCTACTGTTTTTATCTGCAACAAATTTAGTGGAAGTTCAGCTACTGCCAGTATGTCTGTAAGCTGGTAAGCTTTCTATAGATCTAAGTTAGATGGTGAAAATTTCTGCTTTTTTGCTAAACTCTGAAAAGGGATGGTTTCTCAATGTCTGGCAAAAACGTATTTGTTAACAGGATGTTAGCTGACAAAGTTAGTTACTGAGCCAATGTCTGAGGTTGCTAGATGCATGCTATTTCCTACTTGAAGGACAAGCATACTCAGAAAATCGAACAAATGTTTTCAGCATATCTTGAACTTATCTTCACTGCTTTGTCCTTTTATCTGTGGAAGTGGTTATTATTTTCTAATTTGTTAATCCCCCAAAATGGCTTGAAAGTGGCTTGTCATACTGTGTTATTTTGTCAGTAGTCATGATTTCCACCTCCCTGGTATAATTTTATAGAGAAGGAGTGACAGCCCTGAAATGAGTGGTTCATTCAGTGGTTCTGTCTTTCCAGCTAGTGTGTAGTTTCCCACTTTTTGACTGTCTGCATCAAGTATGTTTTATCATAACTTTGCTTCCTTTGATTTTTATTTACTAGTGACAGTCTCTAATATAGCATACTAAGGAACATTTGATTGTCAGGCTTGAAAAATTAGCTGAGTTAATTCCTTGTTTGAAAAATGATTGGGTAGGTTATAAGTGATGTATAATGTTTGCAACTGGGAGTGTCAGTATGGCTTGTGATGTATAATGCTTACAGCTAGGATTGTGTTGGTGTGGTTTGTTTTCATTTGTGTAAATGTGTGATTGCCTGTGTAGCAAGTGATAGTTTAATAAAGATGTTTCTTGTTTAAAAAAGGGCAGGAATTGAATAATTTATGTAATGTTGCTTAGGTAATATTATTTATAGCAATATATGTGAAGTGTAATGTTTGTCGATGTTAATTTGTTAATAGTTTGATTACTTTTGTATAAATGTAAATTTGGCTGTATCACAAATGATAATTCAATAAAGGTGTTTAAAAAAGTTTGAGCTTGTTAGTGTTGTTCACATTTGCACTCTTAATGTATGTATAGAATTTGTTTAGTGGAACCATTTCTCCACACACTCCTTGATGTGCCTCGACCAAAGACAGTTTATAATGCAAAAATGTTGTAGCAGACTGCCTCTTTCGCTTATTGTATTTATAGAGGTTTCCACAGTGGAATCAGTACTGCTTTGATTCAGAGGACAACATTCTAAATAACATCCAGAGTTAATCAACTTAGCTTTGTGTTAAGGTTTCACTCTTTTTCATAACATATTCTGCACTAACAGTTTTACACTTTATTTAATATATTATTTTTGAATACCTTGTCAGTTTTCACTGACGAGCAGTCCCCTCTCAGCCAGCTAAGATGGAACAGTTTTGCAATAAATTTGCAAAGCTTGAACGTAACCACATTAACCAGTGCATCACTGTGTGACACTTCACTCCCTTAACTGGCTGGAGCTATCTAATCTACTTGCCTTTTCTCATATTAAGACTACCTACAACATCCTCTATACCATAGATAAATGCCCTGCTGCAACCACTTGTTAAACTGGTACACCCTCCCTGGAAAACTCCATTCACTAAAGCAGCCCCTCGGACTCACTGAAAATGCAAAAATCATAATTGTGACTGTCTGTACACTGTATACTTTGCTAAACTGGATGTCAATATCCAGTTTAAAATCTTTGAAGATGTACCTCTCAAGGAAATGGCCCTGCACTTGTAACAGCCCCATCAACAAGATCCCTTTGTATTCTGAATATTATCCCATTTATAATTTATACTCAAAATGGAGTCATACTTATTAGTATAATAGCACTGCCCTTGTACCAGCCCTATTACTAACTCCTCTCCTTGTGTAGTCAAATCAAACAAATATAAAATTCTCACAGTTTTACTATATTAATCTCCTAGTTAAGGTTTCAAGTAAATTTAACTATTTAGATAAAATATGCATATGTCTTGCTTGCTGTCTGCTTAATAAATTTCAGTAGGTTTATACAGTGTACAGTCATGGTGAATGTTTTGTTAATATATGTGAGTTTTATGTGGTATATGTACTATGCCCTGTAGATGTCAGAGCTTAACATACTGTAAGTACTATATAGTGCAAGTAACTTGGGAACCACTTGTTGTGCACTCCTGTTGTATATTTATGTTAGATCATTCAAATGTATGTTATGTGGAGCTTTTGTCCCCAGGCCTACTGAAAAGGGGCTTTGCATAGGCGGACTTTGTAGTAAACAAAGGAAGATGAGTAAACAAGTAAACTAAATAACTGTGCATTACTAAATGTTGTATGTTCTTCCTTTTTATTGCATCCCCTGGCAGAACTTAAAAGCAGTCTGCTGGGATCACTGTTGCAGCCAGGTCAACAAATAAATTAATAATAGATAAAAGGAAACATTTTCATATTACTGCTATGATTTTTTTATGTGGAATTCAGGGTTTAATTAAATGGAAAGGCAACTAATTTGTGATGAGAAAAAAATATGTGTAGCTTCAGTTTTTGTTTTCATATACATCAGAAAACTAGGCTTTTGTTCAGGTGGAAAACTGTAGCTCCAGGCTGCACCGTTTCTCAGAGGTGTGAAGCAAGTTATCTATGACTGGTGAGACACGTGTAAATACCCATATTAAAGAAATGTTAATGGCTTATTAGTTAGAATCATCCACCCTGCCTAGCATGCATGATATAATTGATTACAGATGATAAGACATATGTAAGAAGAAATGTGAGATTTCACAAAAAGACCGGCAGACACAAGTTCAGGAATAAGACAAACAGAGCAGTTCTTAATTGAGCCTTCTCTGTATGGTGATATGCTTAGTCTTGGATTAAAGGGGAAAAAACATCAGTTTATGGAAAGAAAACCTTGACATTTGAGTGGCGTTGTCCTTAATACCCCTAGACCATTTGTTTTATTTGGTTTATAATCTGAGGAGAGCTTTTAGACTGTCTTCTTTTATATATATCCTCTACTGCCATCTAGTGACCTCTCTGTAGAAAGTAGACATAATAAAACAGCCTCAGCCAAGTGGAATGACTTGGCCAGCTGATATATCCTGACTCTACTGTTAAAGGACCACTACGGGAAAAATTTTTTAGAAAGATATATTTTTCAACTTTTCCTTGTGATTGGCTCATTGCAACCTGTATGCACCAGATAGAAGTAGTTTCTACTAATTTTATTCAGTTTGTAACCCTGACTGAACTCCTGGGGGCAGACATCCTGATGAGAGTTTAGAGAAAATCTTCCCTATGGTACACTGTCGGTCTACTTTTTCTGAGAATACAATGTCCTTAGCTAGGCAGTCATACAAGTCTTCCATCCACCTAGAATGGAAGAAGAGGAAAGAGCAGCTAAATCTGACAGGCCTCAGTAAAAGTACCATTTACTGTCACACAGTGCTGTTACAAATGTGTTTCCTAACGATGTGCTACACATTCTGTGAAAAAATCTTCCAAAACTGCCAGCTCATTGCTGAGATAACAAGAATTTATTTTGACATTCAACTTTGATCTGCTTCAGTTTCTCAGTTTACTCCTCCCGTATTCCCACCCTCAGCTAGGAGAGTTTCACATTTCCTGCTCTGCTAGGTTCAGCTAATTTGAATGACAATACACATCAGAGTTGCTTGCAGTCAGCCAGGTGTGCCTCTGAAACTGTTCCCTCATCTCTCTCTTTACAGCTATCATCTGAATAGCACTTTCATAGTAAGTCATGGTAGAAATATGCTTTTAGCAATCCTTAATGTTAAGGTTTCTACGTATTCCTCTGAACATGCCTGTAACATACACGGATAACAATTGATCTGGGCCACTGACAGATTTAGCTATGACTGTAAATCCATACTCTAACCAAAGTGAATATTCATATTTGTCTTAAAAAGAATTGCAGTCCTCTGCATTTTTATCCATTAGGCATGCCACTGATGTGTCCTTCTGTTTGTAGTTACTACCGCTGTTGTGTGCACATATTCATTGCTGGTATGATGTTTTTGAAACAACATAGTATATTCTTTACCTCATGCTATGCAGTGCCTACTTACTGTTTTTGCTCTCTCTCAAAAAGTTTTCTTTTGCAGGTTGCCACAACATGCTGTTCTATTCATCAGTATGCAACAATTAACAGTTTAGTCCAAGAAGGTATACAAACCAGACTTCCTCCTACTGTATTGTTTACACAACAGTCATTTTTTTCTGTAATAGTAACTGTTGGAATTCAATCATCATATGAAGTTAGTTCTTACAGGGATCAAGCATGACAGGCCCTCTATACCACAACAAAGAAAATGAGCTGTCAAACACTTTGTAGGATTATATATAGACACCAACTAAGATTAAAAAATAGGGTGCAAAGGACAAACCTCTGGTTTTAAATGTTGAGTCTTATGGCTTATACCGGTTAGGGGTCACCACAGCGGAACTCCGGTCCGCTTAGGGTTGCCACCTTCGTTCACGGCTAAAACCGGAGCCATGCCACGCCCCTCGCGTCACCAGTAACCCCGCCCGCCCCACCCCCTCTCCTGCCAACAATACCGCCCATTTTGTGATGTCACGACAGCATCACTCAACGGGAACGCCCTCTTTTTTCGTTCCCACCGCCTGCTTTTGGCTGATTTGCTATGCTTAATCAGCCGATCAACGGGAACGCCCTCTTTTTTTGCTCCCGCCGCCTGCTTTTGGCTGATTTGCTATGCTTTTCTGTAAAAAAAGCATAGTAAATCAGCCGATTTACAAACTCCGATAGTCTGTTTCCTTTTTGAAACAGAATACCGGAGTTTGTACAGTGTTTTCCGGACTACCGGAGAATCAGTTTGATTTCCTGATAGTCCGGAAAAAAACCGAAGGGGTGGCAAGCCTAGGTCCGCTAATGTTTGGTAGTGGATTTTTACATGCCGAGTTACCAGCCCTGCCGCACAACCTTCAACGAAGGCACGCCCAATCACGCATGCCTCCACACAGAAGACGCTCTAGCTGAGAATCGAACGGGACAACGTCTTGCTGTGAGGCAACAATGCTACTGTAGCACCACTACTGCGGGTAAACCTCTGGTTTTAAATAGCTGAGCTAAAACATCAAAGTACTTGCAAGTCATTCAATGTACAGACAGCCCATGGCAATGACAAGGCCTACAAACACAGAAAATAAGGCTTTCTGTAGATAACATGCATTTCAGCTATCTTACCATCTGCAAGTGCATAACTTGTGAAGCCTGATGAATAACTTGTCAGTCTGGCTTTCACTGCAGGAAGGGGCAAGCTGAGCTAACGGGTATCATGCTGAGGAGATGACTTCATTATGCAGACATCATGACTCCTCAGTGATCAACTTCAATGGACTGTTCATCAACAGAACACAAAGAAGGTCTGATGCATATGCATGGGAACCATAAGTCACAGACAGGGGCTTAGCAAAT
The DNA here is from genome assembly GCF_019279795.1 of Protopterus annectens. Taxonomy (NCBI): domain Eukaryota; kingdom Metazoa; phylum Chordata; order Ceratodontiformes; family Protopteridae; genus Protopterus; species Protopterus annectens. The sequence continues at coordinate 1,170,157,876 of NC_056727.1, forward strand.
TCACAGAAATCTTAACAGCAGCATCAGAGGAGGTATGACCAGATTCACTTAGGAAACACGTTTTTTAAACCAAAGAAGACATGCACATCAATAATTACCTAGTTCTTCTGTCACCAGTTACATTTAAGCATAGACAGCTCACCAGAAAGTAGCTGCAATCAAATCGACAGCCATATTTCTGCAGTTATTCACTGCTGTACAAACTATCATCTTGCCCATGATGTATGAAAGAAGCGGTTGTAGAGATAGTTATGTATCCCAGAGACAACCCCATCTATGAAATAGGCTACTCATCCATGTGAAGCAGAGTTCCTCTCTAATACAATTCAAGTGCAACTTAGACTATTGGATGGGAAACTGGAGATTCATCCCTGGGTTTGGTACCTATCTATCTGATGAAAACGGGTAGCCAGTAAATGGTTCATTTCCCAGGCCCATGCTCACATGTATCAAGGGTATCATTATCTGTCAGAGATTTGGCATACATGGATAGGCTTACAAAGGCCCTTGTAGTTAGTCTAGTAAACACCTATGAACAGAAAAAATGTATATGTAATGGATAGAATAATTCCACAGACACAGGTACTGTGAAGATGGATTATAGTTGGGGTGCCATCCAAAGAATAAGGTGGAGCAATTCACATGAGACAGAGCTAAGGGAACATCTGTAACAAAGTACAGATGAGACAGCTAATACACTCACAACAAATACAAATATGAGTCGGCCATTGTCTATGTTGGTGTGAACGACCTGAGACGTACCTCCCTGGACTACATGAAAAGAGACATGGAAGAGCTCTCCGATCTTGTAGCCCAGGCAGGTATGACCCTAGCCCTGAGTAGCAATCTGCCATCACCCAGAATGATACCGCAGTACAAGGACAAAATGATTGACTTCAACAATTAGCTAAGCCTCTGGTGTCATTCTAAGGGGATTCAGTGTCTGCCTGGGACGACATGGTTGACAGACCATGATGCTTGGCCAGAGGTGGCCTGCACCTGTTGCCCTTCAGATTCCGGATAATTGCCAAGGCTCTTGCCGCTCCTATAGTGCCTTTTTTAGGCAAGGTTGAAATGACAAATTCACCACCGTAACAGGAACAGGCAAGTAAAAACTGAGGGTAATGCTACTCAATAGTAGAAGTCTAAATCTCAAAATGTACTCACTCAAGGCACTTCTTAAAATGGAGACCACCAATATCTGTGCAGTGACTGAGACCTGGTTCAAGGCTCCAGAGGGCACCCCTGCAGTACCAGGCTATAACTCATACCACACTTTTTGGCTGTGTAACTTGGACCGGAACACTGAAGGTGGGAGGTGTGTCCATATTCATATCCACACCTCCAGGCTAGTTGCTCCTCAGCATAATGCATCCAAGGTTATCCAAGTGCAACTAACTCTGGGCAAAACTGCAGTCCAAATTGTAGCTTGCTACAGATACCCCACCATGCCCCAGGATTCCCACTCCTCTTTTCTTGATATACTGGAAAACATAAAGGTTCAGCCAAATACCCTAATAATGGGCAATTTCAACTATCCCACCATTAACTGGGAAAATTATTCATGTACCAACTCCTTCGCTCAACACTTTCTGGAATTCATAAATTCCAATGATCTGTATCAACTCATCCACACCCCCACCAGGGGCAACAATATCCTAGACCTAGTCATTACCAACATGAGTGACCGGTGTTCCACACCTGAAGTCAGCTCCTCGTTGGTCCAATCCGACCATAAGCTAATCACCCTAGATATACACATCCCACCCCCATTAAGGAAACCACAGTAAAACATTTCTCCAAAGCCACCTTCATGCTTCTTAAGGCAGAAGTGGTGAACTTCATGACACCCATGCCGATAGCAATACAGTTATGACTGCTGAATCCTACACAGATGCACTCTATAACCACTTACACGAGTGCATGGATCATGCTATCCCAAACAGAACCAAGATGCTATCCTCCAAAAAAAGAAAGCCAATCTGGTGGTCCCCTGCCATAAACAAACTCTACAACAGAAGGAAGAAACTGTTGGAAAAGAGAGTAAAATCCCATGAGTGGAGGAGCTCCCTGTTCAGCCTCAGTAAGATGCTGAGATCCCTTATAAGATCCTTCAAAGCTAGCTATGAAAACAAAACCACCACTGATTCCAAGGACAACCACAATGCATTCTATAGCTATGTCAAGAATTTCAATGGCAACACCCACATCTGCTCTGAGTTACAGCACAACAGCACAAAAATTACAGAACCAACTAATATTGCCAACATCCTGCAGATAGGTTCAGTGCTAACTTTACCCCCCTCTCACCCACTAAAAGACCCATATCTCTACAGAAAAAATGCAGAGTCTCTGTAATCAGAACTCTGCAGGTGAAAGCTGCACTCTAAAGCCAAAAACACAGCATCCATGGAACCGGACAACATCCCAGCCTGTGTTTTACAAGAACTTCAGAACGAACTTGCCCCCTACCTAAGTACCATGTTCAGTCATAGCCTCACATCAGGCTTTGTGCCCACTGACTGGCACACAGCAACAGTTATGCCATTCCACAAATGGGGAGCCACCACTGATCCCAGGCACTATCGCCCTATTAGCCTGACGAGCCTGATCTGCAAGGCCATGGAATGTATCATCATGGAACTCCTAAACAAAGTCATTGGTAACCTCCAAACTCTTTACCCCACCCAGTTCGGGTTTGTGAAAGGCAGATCATGCCTCCTGAACCTGATCGACTTCTTTGAGGCAGTCACCAAAGCCGTAGACAAGGGTAAGGTGGTTCACACAGCCTGTCTTGCCCTCGCCAAGGTTTCCAACACCATCCTCCATTTGGGAATTATAGCTTAACTCACTAAACTAGGTATAAATACCTATGTCCCAGGATGGGTTGCCAACTGCTCACTGACGGAACTCGCATTGTAAAAGTTGCAGACTCCAAATCTGACTTCAAACCAATGACAAGTGGAGTACCACAGAGTTCAGTCCTGGGACCTCTCCTGTTTGATATCTACTTCTCTGAAGTACAGGCTGACACAGAAGGCTGCTGGCTAACTAAGTTTGCAGACGAATGCAAACTAGGAGCCACAGTCGAATCCCCTAATGATGTGGACATCCTACAGAAGGGCCTCACTAAGACAGATGCCTGGTATCAGAGCCATGGCCTCAAGCTCAATGCCAAAAAGTGCATTGTCATCCCCTGTGGTAAAAACTCTGTACCCATGAACTACCACATAGGCAGCAGTCTACCTAACACCAAATGTGTGATAAGAGACCTTGGGACCCAGGTGGACAGTAGTCTCTTCTTTGAAAATCGCATTGCCACAGTAGTCAGGAAGTCCTTCTACATGGCACACCTCATCACAAAAGGGTTCTCATTCAGGAAAAAAGAGGTCATTGTTCCCCTCTATTCGACACTCATTAGACCCATTATAGAGTACAACAGCCCTTTTGGAATGTACCTCATAAGACATATGCAGCAGCTGGAAAGGCCACTGAAGTACCTCACAAAGAGGGTTACTGGACTCAAACGGATGCCCTACACTGATAGTCTCAAAAAACTCCAGCTTTACTCCATATCATATTGCCTATTCTGAGGTGATCTCTGCCTAACATACAAAGCTATGTCAAACCCAGAGCTGTTGGACATGCTACACCTAAAGAAATCCCAATCCCTCCGTGCTACATGCTGTAGGGGCCTAAACCTTGTCACCACAATAAACAGGACATGCTGGAGGGATAGATTCCTGTCCTAGAGACTTCCCATACTCTGGAACAAGCTACCCGTCTATGTCAAGCAATGTTCCTCATTAGCACTCAAGAAAAATCTTGATGAGTGGATGGGCAATAGGAAATACACCCCAGGGATCACTTCTGTGACTCTGCTCGACAGTGGCACAGGAAAATAACTTTCTTGGGTGGCGTAAGCCAGGGAACCTTGTTGGCTAGGCTTAATTAGGCCCTTGGGCTGATCGCCTAGTACCTACCTATGAACATTGCCTATGGCAACAACACTACATAAGTACGAAGCTTACAAGCGTGTCCTTGAAAATACACCTAGTTCAAAAATGCAGACAATGGCCCTGACTTTCACAACAGGAACAGGCTAACTGAGTAACTGGTATCATGATGAGTAGGTGAATTCCTTACGCAGACATTGTGATTTCTCAATCAATGAATCCAAAGTGTTTGGCTAAAGGCAGAGAAGATGGAGGTGTGATGGAAATGGATGTGAATTCTGAATCAGAGTTAATGGGCTAAGATATTAGAAAGTACTGTTTTCCATTGCCGACAGCCACAATAAGCTTTTATATTCACTGATATCCAAAATATCACACATTTCCTCAAGATGCTAGTTAAACCGGACTGGCCACCCCCAACTCAGTTTTAGACCACTAACAGTTGGTGTGTAACCATGACTGTTGTTTTTCAAGTATCTCATATTTTTTATTACAGCAGGGATCAGGGATGAAAGGCCATCTTGCACATCAACTACAAATCCAATGAGATGACATCAGTTAATATAATTATACAGAGATATCAACTGGAATGTATCAGGGATGGGCTATAGCTTCTGAAGAAGCAAATGGTGCAAAGCTCAAAGTTTGGTTTTTAAGTAGCTGAACTGAGAATATTAAAATACAAGCAAGCCTGCAATTGTACAAACATTCCATGGCAGGAGCACTGCATAAAGACAAAGATTATAAACATGTCTCTAAAGTTAAAGACAGATCAATTATACAGGTAAGACTCCTTTCATGTATCTTTGCATCTACAAGTGCATAAGTTGTGAAGGCTGGTGAATAACAATGACTCTGGCTTTGAGTACAGGAAGGGGCAAGCTCAGCTAACAGGTGTCATGCTGAGCAGATGAATTCACTGTGCAGACATCACAGCTACTCAGTGTCACTTTAATTGACTGTTCAGCAACAGAAGGTGAATGAGGAGTGAATGGATATTCATGAGAATGGCTTAGCATATTCACAGGAATCTTAACCATAGTATCAGATGAGGTATGATCAGTGTCACATAGGAAACATAGCAAACCGGTGATTAAACTGAAGAAACAGAGACATCCAAGCCTGGACAGGACATGAGAAAGTAGCTCAAAAAAGTATACTTCCATATTCATGCAATCACTATTCCATTATACCATATGACCATCAAATTACTGGTTTCCTTACATGGGTACCATTCAAATTGCTTATGCAAGCCACATCAAATAAAGGCACGTCACCAAATAGAAGACAGGCATTGGAATGACACTGACTGTTGTTCACACTGTATTGTGGTATTCAAATATAACTGGGAAAGAAACTGTACTGTAGTCATGTAAATACCACACTACCTGCTTCTGACCAGCAAAGCAGCATCATTCTGGTTCTAACATGTAAATCACCAGGTATGAACACTTGTTAGAAATGCATCTTCCTGAAAATGAATATACAGACAGACATACGTGACTTGTACGGAACAGGTTGGAAGTAGTGAACCCTCCACTGATTGTTCTGGCTTACTGATCACCTGCAATGCATAATTCACAACGTATTAAGCACCCCTGGGAATTGCTAGATCTTGGACACTCAGTATACATTTTCAAGAAAATTATTTCCTTTTTATATTCCAACAGGAATATTTCTACAGGAAAAGTAAATAAAGTGTTCTATACAAAGTCTACTGCTCAGTCCAATAACTTTTCCTCTACTACCAGAAACATAAATTATGGCTAGGTTTGAATGTACTCCATAAAGCATCTATGTGCCACCTATTGGCTGTATGCCTGCCATAAAGCTCCACAGCCATGTCAATAAGGTAATGGCCAGCCCTTGTGCAGTTGTCCAGCCTGGGTTAGTGTTGACAGCTTTGATTGCAAGCTGTATGCAAGATCAATGAACCTGACAACATGAAGTGAGAATTGCTACTCACTGTAGCTTATCTGATAGGCTGCAGTTTGGAGGAAGATGGCATGATGGTACGGAGGTGGCAGGACATCCCATGTGTCCATCACACAAGATGGAAGGGCAGTGAAGCCAACACAAAAGTGGCCAATGTGCTACTCAGGTAAACTTCCCCTACTAAGGAAAGGCTACACACAATCAGCTGCAAGTCGTGGTCAGAGAGGGACCAATGCGAGGTTGATGACCTAGAAATTGACTGTAGACAAGCTATTCAAGTTTGTGGAATAACTCTGTGATCCAGCACCCGAAAAAGAGATGAATTCAGTGTAGTTGTAGAAGAATAGTAGTAGTGTGAGGACTACATTAACTGACAAGTGGTGAGCACAGAATGCTAATAAGGTAGATAAGGAAATCGAGTGGGAAAATTGGAGTAGTCTGGGCACTCCACAAAATAAACACGCCGGTCAGAAAAAAAAGTGGGAGAATAGAAAGACCAAATCAGGCAAGTTGTGTTGCCTAACAAAGAAGCTAAGAAAGGAGTTGCAAAACAAAAGAAAAGGCAATGGAGGTACTCCAACAAATTCTGCAAAAGACGCTACAGGTGGCCCAAAGAAATATCAGCTTACGAAAGCAAGACAGAAAGATAACAAAGACAATTACCTATCATAAATGAATGCCAGCTACAAGATGCTCACTAGTCACGAGGACATTATAGGCAGACGGAAGGCATATTTGCAACACCTTGGGAATGACAATAACCAACAGGTGCTGTAGTGCCCCTGGCAGTGGCAAGAAACGAGAAAAAGGATACCACCCTGGAAGTAAAAATATCACCAATGACAATGAGTCACTGAAAACAGCATGGTTGACATGAGGTCACAGCATGTATGAGAAAGCTGCTGAGTGAGATTGGGGAGAAATGGCTCCTTAGTGTACTGCTGGAAGTATGGACAGAAAAAAAATTAGATAATAATCACACTGGAGCCAGTGTGCCAGAACAAATGGCACATCCACAACTGTGAGCAGGACAAAGACTTCAAACTCCTGTCACACTGCATGAAAGTTATGGAGCTGGGGTTTATTAAATGGACACGTGGGGTTGTAGAATGTAAGGTGGGAGATTAACAGTTCGTATTCCTATGAGATGCAGCATAACTGACCCAATGTTTGCTGAGAGACAGTCTAGAAGATGTAAGAAATGATGAGCATAATTGACACATTGTTTGCTGAGAGACAGTCTAGAAGACATGGGAGATGATGAGAGAGTCCAAATGCTCACTCCTATACTTGGATAAAGTAGATGACAAGGTCCCTTGAAAGCTCTGTTGGGCAGTACTGTGGTAGTTCAAGCTCCAGGAAACATTGGTAGAATTAGTGCAGGTGAAGTACAAGGACCCAATGAGTCAACCATGACCCATCATCGGTCTCACATTTGGCTGACTTTCTCTACCAATAAGTACACACTTTATCAGTCTAAAGCAGAATCGATTATAGAACTACACAAACTGCCAGTCACTACTACAAATGTGTAATTTTTTCAGTGGGTAAGACATCTCAATCCCCACATTAAAAAGGTGTTATGGAGAAAGTGGTGAGGCAGTTCCCTGGTTACAAACCGTAATAACCCTAACTTATCTGGGTCATGTTTTTTCAGTTTATCATAAGAATAGTTTTGAAGTGACAGGCATCTGTTTAAGGCCAATTGCTGATGTGATCTAGCATTCCACCCCATTGTTGCATTAGGTATTAAAAAATAGTAAAAAAAAAAAAAAGGAGCATTTCTGATTCACTTTATGCCAACAGAATTTGTACTGGAAATGCATTTACCTGTTACTCACTAATGCAATGTCTCTCAGATTGGAGAGATTTGTAGTGATAATTTCTGTCTTCCGTGCATTAGCAACAGCAACAAAGTAATGACAGCTACTACTTTCATAGACTGCACCATAAGATGGAAAGCAATGTTGTGCTTACGTAGAGACAGTGTTATCAATTGTCTCATTCTTGATGGGGAGAACTCACGAGAACTCTCCCTTTGCTAATTCTTAGCACATTACAGTTATGTTTTTTTTTGTATTTTGTGACTGATCACGGCTTTCTATAAAGGTCATACATCAATGCGTGTGAACGTAAAACAGCCACACATATAAAATGTGTGTGTGTGTGTGTGTGTGTAAGTTTCTACACATGCCTAACATCCATTACTTCATAAAATTGACATGACCTTTTTTTTATTACAAAAAAACTAACTGCCATTAACTAATGCATATGTTGTTGAAACACAAAACAGTAGTACATTTGCTTTGGAATTTCACTCCTGAGTGTATCAATCCATTTTTTTAGCTGCTATTATTCCAAGACAATAATAATCGATAAAATCCTGCCCCATCCTGCATGATTATAAATTGGTGGTTTTATAGTGCTATCAAATTCAGATTTACTAGTTCCATCCTTGTCAGGCTAACTGTACTATAATGTTCCAGAAGTAAATACATGTGCCTTCATGTACAGTCTCGCACAGAGTATTGATTGAACAGATACATTTCATTCGCAATGTATTAGAGCGTAGCTATTCTCTTTTGGGTGATTTCCCCTGTCACCCATCTGTAAATGTGTTGTTCAAGTTGGCCACACATACACAGACATACCTGTTGTCACGCATACCTTATTACCGTTATATTATATCTATATATAGATATATATATACATATATATATATATAGGTATATATCTGTATCTTTATGCATTTATTTTTACCTATATCTATATATATATATATATATATATATATATATATATAATGTACACATACACACACACACATATATATATATATATATATATATATATATATATATATATATATATATATATGTACACACACACACACACACACACACACATATATATATATATATATATATATATATATAAATATATATATGGATATCTCTCTCTATAACTATATATTAATATATCTCTCAACACCTTGCTCAAATGTAATTTTTCTGTCTTCCATATTACTGTGCATTTAGTATTTTTGAAAACTGTATTGTACTTAACTTTGTTGATATTAGCTTTCCTAATAGAGCTTTTCTCCCTGGGCCTCCATTGAAAACTTGCTCAGTTTTGCCCAATGGACTTTCCCGGTTAACAAATTGCAAATAAATAAATAAATGAACATATATATATATATATATATATATATATATATATATATATATATATATAAATAATTCTCTCTACATATATATCTAAATATATAGATCTATTATTTATATATATATATATATATATATATATATATATATATATATATATATATATGTACACCTCTATATAGATATAGAGATATACATCTATATATATATATATATATATATAATCCATATATGTATACACTGGATATAAAAATGTACACACTTGTTAACATGCCAAGTTTTTGTGATAGAAAAATGAGACCACAACAAATCATTTTTAAACTTTTTCTGCCTTTAATGCGACTTATAATCTGTACAATTCAATTAAATTAATTTAATGACAGTCTTCTTGAGTACACACCTGCCATTAATTAATGAGACTAACCCCAAATAAAAGTTCAGCGTTTCTAGTAGGAATTTCATGTGATCGACTCAGTTTCCTCCTAGAGCAAAATCCCTGGTTCACAGAGAGCTTACAAAGCATCAAAGGGATCTCATTGTTGAAAGATCTGTCAGGAGAAGGGTACCAAAAATTTCCACAGCATTGGATATTCCATGGAACACAGTGAAGGCAGTAATCAAAAAGTGGAGAAAAAATGGGATAACAGTGACTTTGCAAAGAACTGGACGTCCATGCAAAACTGATGAAAAGACAAAATGAAAACTGGAGAGAGAGGCTGCCAAAAGACCTACAGCAACACTGAAGGAGCTGCATCAATTTTTTTTTTAAGTACTGTTTGTGTACTACATGTGACAACAATCTCCCACATTCTCCATATGTCTGGACAGTTGGGTAGGGTTCCAAGACGGAAGCCTTTTCTTACACAGAAAAACATACTGGCCAGGCTACAATTTGCAAAAAATACAAGTCTCCCAAAAGCTTTTTGGAAAATGTGTTATGGTCTGATGACCAAGTTTGAACTTTTTGGCCATAATTCCAAAGGGTACCTTTGGTGCAAAAAACAGTTTGTATCACCATAAGAACACCGTGTCCACGGTGAAGCATGGTAGTAGCAGTTTCATGCTTTGGGGTTGCTTTTCTTCAGCTGGAACTGGAACTTTAGTCAAAATGAAGGGAAGGTGAAGGGAATTATGAACAGTTGCAAATACCAGTCACTTTTGGCCCCAAGCCTTCAGGCATCTGCTCTAAAGCTGAAGATGAGGAATTGAACCTTTCAACACGGCAATGACCCCAAGCATACATCCCAATCAACAAGTGAAAGGCTGCGCCAGAAGAAAATTAAATTTTTGGGTTGACCCAGCCAGAGACCATACCTAAATCCAATAGCAAATCTGTGGGATGACCTGAAGAGGGCTGTGTACAGCAGGTGCCCTTGCAATATGACAGATTTGGAGCACTTTTACAAGGAAGAGTTGGCAAATATTGCCAAGGCAAGATGTGCTATGCTGACAGATTCCTACTCAAGAAGACTGAATGCTGTAACTAAATCAAAAGTTGCTTGAACAAAATGTTAGTTTAAGACCCTTGTGCAACCAGCGTATTGAACATTTTTTTTTTTTTTACCTAACAGTTTTGTTAAGTTTTTGTATTGAATTGTCCAGGTTATTGGTCACAGTAGATGTGGGAATAATTTTGAAATGATTTATCGTGGTCTCCTTTTTTTAATGTCATAAAAACATGGCATTTTAACAGGGGTGTGTAGACTTTTTATATACACACACACACACACACACACACACACACACACACACACACTAACATAAATTTCTGACGCATTTTATCTATATATATATGTGTGTGTATATATATATATATATATATATATATATATATATATATATATATATATATATATATATATATATATATATATATATATATATATGTATATATATATATATATATATATATATATATATATATATATAAATATATGCATACATATATATATATATATATATATATATATGTACATATATATTTATATATATATATATATATATATATATATATATATATATATATCTATATATATATATATGTATATATATATATATATATATATATATATATATATATATATATATATATAAAATATATAACGCAAAGGCCAGTGAGCACAGGAACATGAACAAAGGAAATGTGGTAATAACACTTATTAGTATTATACACAAACTTTATCCCAGATGTACCACAGGGATAGGTATTGACTGCATCCAAAGAAAGGGGTGCTGAAGGGGAAAGTCTCAGTTGGAACAGCTGAGCTATAACATCAAAATACAGGCAAACCTGGAATTGTACAAACAGCCCATGCCAGCAGCACTGTATAAAGACAAAGATTATAAGGCTTTCTCTAAAGTTAAAGACAGATCAATTATACAGAAAACACACCTTTTAGGTATCAAGTCCAAAACTTATGAAGTCTGATGAATAACAATGACTCTTCGCTTTCAGTGCAGGAAGTGGCAAGCTGAGCTAACAGGTCTCATGCTGAGGAGATTAATTCATTATGCAGACATCACGGCTCTTCAGTGGAACTAAAAACTGTTAAGCAGCAGAAGCTGAAGATAGAGGTGTTATGCATATACATGGGAGTCCTAAGTCACAGACAACGGCTGTGGAATAGATTTACTTTGTAATGTCTATGCTTTCCCTTGGGGCTATCCATTGCTCCAACACTGTTCACAATATGTATCATCTCCTGTCAGAGTTTTACAGACTATTTTGTATCAACATTACTGCAAATGTAGATGATTTACTTCACTTTGCCCAGCCGTATTTATTATTTTATTTATTTTACATTTGTTGACCGGGATAGTCCGACTGGATATGTCAGTTTTCAGCAGAAGCCCGGGGAAAAAAGCTCCACATACCAAAAAAGAGACAGTACATACATCACTGAGTGATAAACTCAGGCAGACATGTTTAGAAAAATACAGACAAACAATACAGGCAGATATCAATATACACAATGTGCAAACTTGCATCTGACTGGCAAAGACGTATCAGAAAATGTGAACATAGAATACAATCTGATCTCATAGTTCACAATGCTTAGACATTCAAATGCTATGAGGCATGGATACTTGCTAAACAGCAGGTTGGGTAGCAAGACATGTATTAGTGAAGTTGTTAGTCAGGTTTAGAACAAGAGCACAGCCAATGAGATGTGAGGTATTTTTTGAGTTCTCTTTTAAATAGGGGTAGTGAGGTTTCCTTGGTAGTGGTAGTAGGGAGCAGATTCTAGATTTTACCGGTTGAGTTGGCAAATATAGCATCGCCTGCAGAGTTGTTGGAGTTTTGGCTCAGTATCATTAGTTTATCAGCTGAGCGTAATGGCCTGGGGGCACTATGAGGGGTGAGAATATTTTTGAGGGCAGGGGTGTTATCAGGTTGGTGGAGTATTTTATGCGCTACTATAAGCTGGTTGAACTGTAGAAGGGTAGGATACTCTAGCCATCCCAGTGCTTTGAGGTTCTGGCAATGGTGGGTCCTAAAAGCCATGCCTGTAGCGAATCTGGCTATATGATTGTAACATCCTGATAATTTGTTGAGATCGGTTTTGGATAGGTTGGTGAGTAGAGGGGAGGCATACATAAGGGTAGAGCGGAGGTATGATCTTGCAATAGCTACCCTAGCTAGCGGGGGTGAGGAAAGGTTTGGCCCTGTACAGGGAGCCAAGTTTTTTGTTGACGGACTTAATAGTGTGATTGACAGGTTTATTAAATTTAAGGTTGTCTATTATTACACCTAGAAGCTTTGTATGGTCATCAGGGGAGATAATGGTGTCATTGCTAGATTTGATGTTGAAGGAAGCGGGAAGAATTTTATGGTTAGGGGAGAAAAGTAGTAGCTTGGTTTTGTTAGGATTTAGAAGCAGACAGCGATTAGCTAGCCATGTTTCTGCCGTGCTGAAAGTGGCCTGGGTGAGGGATAGAAGTTGTGTAGGAGAGGAGGCGGAGCATTTTAGCATTGAGTCATTTGCATATTGGATGCAGGTGGCTCCTGGGGTGGTGGTGTGCAGATCATTGACAAAGATAGAGAAAAGAAGGGGACCTAGTATGGACCCTTGTGGGACACCTAGGGTTAGAGGAAGTTGGGATGACTGCTTGCTCTGCCGTAAGACAGCCTGCTGTCTACCATTTAGGTAGGAGTGAAACCATTTTATTGTGTGTTGGTCTAAACCAATGGTTTGTAGGGTATTGAGCAGTAGCTGATGGTTGACCATATCAAAAGCTTTTGAGAGATCTTAGAAAGAGTGCTGAAGATAGTTTGTTGTTGTTATGATGAAGATTGATGACATTAGAGAAAAATAGAAGAGCCATGGTGGTACTGTAGAATGACCTAAAGCCATGCTGAGATAAGGTGAGCTTTCCATTTTGAATACGAAAGTGCATGATTTGTTTGTGTATGGATCTTTCCATGATTTTAGCTAGTGGTGAAAGAATGGCTATAGGTCTAAAGTTAGATAATTCTGTGGAACTTCCTCCCTTATGGAGAGGTATAATGTGATATTTTCCATATTGCTGGGATGGATCCTTCTGAGATGGATCTGTTGATCAGAATAGAAATGGGAAGTGCTATGCAATCAGCTGCTTTTTGAAGATACTCAGCTGGGAGGTGGTCGGCAGCTAGTGTACTAGGTTTTAGCTTTTTGAGTAAGGTCTGGATCAGATTGGTAGGTACGGTTTGAAAGGTAAAGGTTGGTTGGGTGCTGGGTGGATCAGGGCTAAATGTGCCAGAGCTGGTGTTTATTTCCGATGGAGTGAGATTGGTAGCTAGAGACTGGGTAGTATCAGTAAAGGAGGAGCTGAAGCTGTTGGCAATTCAACAGCAGATTTATCAAGGGAAGCTGATGGGGTAGGAGTGGCGGAATGGCCTGGGTGGAGAAGATTGTTAATACCAGCGCAGAACTTTTGAGGTTTTAGCTGATATTTTTGTTGCAGGAGGGTGTAGTGATTTTTTTTTTTGTCTAGAATGACAGATGATTTTTTTCTTCTTATTCCTTAGCTGCTGGTATCTTACTTGGTCCATAGGGGCTCTGGTAACATGCCACCTGGCCCAGGCGTTGTTTCTTAGTTTAATTTTGCTTTTTGTTTCTGTAGATAGCCACGGTGCAACTGTGGGTTTTACATGGATGGTACGGGTAGGAGCATGGTGGTTAAGGACAGCCAGAAATTTGGCACTAAAGTACTCGACTGCTTCTTGTGATGGGAGTAAATTTATAATGTCATGAATCTCCCATTTGAGACAAGAAATCATAGGCAGGCTGAGACCATGCACAGAACATTCAAAATTATTTTTTTCTCCCTCACACAGGACTGCATTTCTGAGGTGCCTCTGACCCCTTCTGTTCAAAGGGGTTTTCTTCTACAGGACAGATTAAATCTATATTTTTATCTATTCCATGTGTTTTCCAATCTGGCTTGGGGCATGCCTCAGGATTCTGGTTCTCATGGCATCCATAACTCTGATAATACCTCATGCAAAATTTGACATGATGATAGAATGTTATATGAAGGCTACTGGGTACCAGCATCGACACCCACTGTCTTTTCAAATTCCTTCATTAGGCTTGCTAAAAAGAGAAATTACTTGCTGCAGACATCAAATATCCCTGAGTGCAGGCTACCCAATTTCACTTCAGAGCAGTCAGTCTCAGCAGACACCTCAGACCTCATGTGGAGCTGTGTGTAGGGGAGTAAGTTCCATGTGTCTGGCACAGGAAAGACAGGAAAAAGCATAAAATAGATGCTAGTTGTTGTAAAGGTTCTCAACTCTGACTCCTTTGTTGCCCTAGGCACTGTTCACTTAGGTACTGATAATACCGCATTGATGGGTTACATTTATAGGGGGGAACCAGATGTTAGCCCATTTATAGACCAGCAAAGTTAACGTGGGATATAGCTTTACAGCACAATCTTACTCTAGAGGCACCCTGCATTGTATCAGAGCTGATTGTGTGGTAGAGAAGCTAGAAAAACAAATGCAGGCCTTAACGATTGGAAAACAGATCATGGCTTTTCCCAAGATTAGCTTCATCTGTGGGAAATTCTTCAGGTAGACCTTTTCACTATGCTAAGCAATTAACTGGAAGAATTCTGTTCTGTGATTCCATGCAAGAAGGCCTGCAAGCCAAATGCCTTTCTGTTTCTCTGGACAGGAATGTTGCTGCATGCTTTTTCACCCTTTCCACTGCTAAGTCAGACACATTGGAGATAAAGATATGTTGAACATAGAAATACCATTCTGTTGAACATGCTCCCCATACGTTTGAAGCAGAGTTCCTCCCTATCCCTACTGAAGTGACACTTGCACCAGTGGATGGTGCATAAGTTGTTCATCCATGGGCTGTCATATATATGTATGAAGGATAGAGGCACACAGTAAATCAGCCCCATATGTAAATAAAATTTGTGAGACACTTTTGGGGTGCACAGCAACAGTGGCCATTACCTTGCTAAACAGCTATGAACCTGTGGTTTGTGAGGTCCTTGTAAAGAGTGAGGAAGACGTCCTCTCAATTGTGGTGATGCCCTTCTGGCCCGGGCAACAGTGGTTCTCCCTTATTTTGGAATTGGGCAGGGGCAATTACCACAAACTTGCACACAAATTGGAGTTACTCATACAAGAACCAGGCTGATTGATAACATTCCGAACCACAAACAACTGTACCATTCTGACTGAATGATATGGTCTTAATAGCCTTTAGGCACCTGTTTTCTGAGGATGTGCATCAGGTACTAATAGAGGCAAAATAGCCTGCTAATCAAAAACCATACACAATCAATTGAAAAATGTTTCTACTCCATGATAGCAAAAGAAGTGAGTGAGTTGGTATCCTATGGCTTGTCTTACTTCTCCATCAAGGTTAATCTGCCATTCAGTTCAGCAAGTGTGTCTGTGGATCTCTCTAGTTCACTGAATTCCCTTTGCAATATGTTTTTCAAAGGGGTGCCAATAAAGAAAGATTCCAGAAAACTGGTTGTTCCTCCTTGTGATTATAATTTGGTGCTACATAAGTCAGTTGTCTTAGGTTCATAACATGGAAGTCACTGTTGCTGATTGCTCTGACCCCTACAAGAAGAATATCATTGATACAAAGCAGCTGGGACAGGGTCGCTGAGAACTAAGCCTTCTTTTATTAGTGAAGTGGTCTGTGACTTTAAGCTAACTATCCATGTACTCATTTTCTTTCCAAAATCCGAAAAAAAAACAGAGGAGAAAGGATACTTCTTCCTGTGGGTAGCTACGGACAACTCGAGTACCATTTTGAAACAACCAGTCTTTCGGAACTCCTGTTCAGATGTTCATTGCTTGTGAAGTTAATAAGGAGGGACAACTTGTATGACAACAGACTATTTAGCAAGTGGTTGTCTACGGCTATCACTTTTTTATCTCACCACCAAGTATTACAGGCAGATTCAAGGCACACTCTTCCAGGGCCTTGGCTGCAGCTATGGATTTTTTGGAAAGAGTGGGAGTACAGAAGTATTCTAGGAGCAGCAACTTGGTTCTCTTGTCAAACTGTCTAAAATTGCTATAACAGATTCCTTTTCCAGGTCTCGGGCAAGCTGTGTTTGAATCATTCACCAACGACTTCGAGACCCTTGCCCTTCCACCTCCTAGTTGTTGTGAGGCATGGTAGTCTCCCCATATTACCTTAGAGTACCACAACAGTGATCAGTCAAACATACTGTAACGGTACATTTACTTACACAACTGTACAATGATCTTCATGTGAATCATTGCTGCAGTAGTCAGTACCCCCCCTTTTGGCATGTTTTTTTTATGCCAGGGTGTGTACATGTACATTTTATCTTCCAAGGAAACTCCACTAAGGGCTTGGCATCCCTCTTTGCAGTAACATAAACAGAGGAGAACTAATTATATATAACACATCTTCAAAGTTATACATAAAACATATATGTAAAGGAGCATAACTTAACCATAAAAATAGAAAGAACTAG
This sequence comes from Protopterus annectens, assembly GCF_019279795.1. NCBI lineage: Eukaryota > Metazoa > Chordata > Ceratodontiformes > Protopteridae > Protopterus > Protopterus annectens. The sequence continues at coordinate 1,170,174,902 of NC_056727.1, forward strand.
AAAATGTTTCACATGTACATAAAACATTATCTAATAACAAATAAAGACAGATGTGACAACATCTACAAGTACTTGTAAGCCAAGCACTATACAAGGTGTCAGTGAGCAGTTTGGCAGCAGTGATGTAACTAAAAAACTTCACAGAGAATAACATATAACTTTGAGTGAGGTTATAGGTGAGATAAGTTCAACTTTTATACAGTATAGAGAAAAAACATCTGCAGGGAAAGATAGAGAAGGTATGTCTGATAAAATTAGTACAGTTGAATGACAGCACAAGAACAATGCCAAGAGCTGGCTGTGCTAGGAAGTTATGCATGTGTACATTTCATATGTATGTCAGTGTTATACTCACAAATACATAATATATATACATATACAATTTACCTACTATTAGTAGGATTTATGTATTTACTCACCAAATTAAAAAAAAAATCTGTTTTGTGCATAGTCAAAGTGGAAAATCTTTCTGGGCATGGAGAATCACACACAAAGATGCAGAAGCACAGGCACGGGCCCACCCCCTTAGCTCACCCTGGACTTTCTCCCTCATATTGTGACAAATACGGATGGACAATTACCTACAGTTTCTCCTACCAGTCTGGTTGATATGGGCATCCGGAGACAGTGTGGCAACTGCCTCATGTACACAGACAACAAATGAATACTACCATCCGGGAAAACAATTTGTGAGAGATGCAATTACATTAGGAAGCTAGAGTCCATGCTTTCTATCTCCCTCAAGCCAGTATATCTGTAACCAAAAAGGTTGTCAACACAATCACTACACCTGAAACACCACCCGCACTCACATATGCAGTGGTCCTCCACATAAACATAACCAAACAAAGCAGACCGCCGAGGCAAAAAAACACATGTGACGTCCACAGCTCTCCACACCACATACAATGCATAGTCCACATACCTGTGTCTCACAGCCACTAAGGCTGGACCATAAACCCAACATGTGAGTTATAGGAGACTCCATTGTAAGACACACAGATGTGCCTCTCATCAGGCTGGATAAGGAGAAAGTCAAGGTTACTTGTCTGTCAGTTGCCAGAATCCATCATATCACACACGCACTTAAGTCTCTCAACAGGTACTGTTATGACTCTGTCATAGTCCATGTTGGCGTGAATGACCTGAGATGCATGAAAAGAGACATGATTGAGCTCGCTGATTATTTGTCCCAGGCAGGTATGGCCCCAGCTTAAGCAGCAACCTGCTGTCACCTAAAATGATGCCTCATAACAAACTGAAAATGATTAACTTTAACAACTGGCTTAGTTTCTGGTGTCATTCCAGGGAGAGTACAGGACAGCCTGGGAAAATATGATCAACACACCACGATGCTATAGAAAAAAAATCTGTTGTGTTATGCTCAGTGATTATTCCTTTTTGGTTTTACACTGCTATTGCAATCTGTTTAATGACTTGAATCTCTGTTAGACTAACTGTACAAAATTTTACTAGAACTGCAAACATATACCTTCTCTGATATTATTCAATTAATAATGAGTGTGAGACTATCATTTTGCTTATATTGTGTTACATAGTTATTCTGTTTTTGTAGCTTCCCCCAGGTCCCATCTCTACTGGGGCTGTTAAATTAGGCTACACAAACACACACACACATGTGTATAGAGATACCTATGCACGTTTGCGTATGTATTATCTATACACATATATATACATATGGCTAAGCAATTGGCTAAGCTTCTGGTGTCATTCAAAGGGGATCCAGTATTTGTCTGCTTGGGAAGACACGATCGACAAACCATGATGCTTTGCCAGAGATGGTCTGCACCTGTCACCCCTGGGATTCAGGTTACTGGCTAACGCCCTTGGCACCCCTATAGTGCCTTTTTTAGGCAAGGTTCAAAGGATAAAACCACCACTGTAACAGATACAAGCATGCAAAATCTGAAGGTAATGCTACTCCATGCTAGACGTCTAAACCTCAAAATGCACTTTCTCGAGGCACTCCTAAAAATGGAGAACATCGATATCTGTGCAGTAACTGAGACCTGGTTCAAGGCTCCAGAGAGCACCCCTGCAATACCAGGCTACAACTTTTACCACACTTTTCGGCCACAAAACCAAGTCCAAAACACTAAAGGTGGAGGAGTGTCCATATTCACCAAGGATATTCACACCTCCAGGCTAGTTGCCCAACACAATGCATCTGAAATTCTCCAGGTGCAACTAACACTAGGTAAGACTGCAATCCAAATTTTAGCTTGCTACAGATCCCCCACCATGCCCCAAGATTCTCACTACACCTTTCTAAACATACTGGAAAATATTAAGATACAACCAAACACCCTAATACTGGGTGATTTCAACTACCCTGCCATTAACTGGGAAAACTACTCGGGTACCAACTCCTTTTCCCAACGGTTCTTGGAATTCATAAATTCCAACGCTCTGGATCAACTAATCTATTGTCCCACCAGGGGCTCCAATATCCTAGACCTGGTCATTACCAGCATGGGAGATAGATGCTCCACACCAGTGGTTACCCCCTCATTGGTCAGGTCTTACCATAAGCAGATCACCCTTGACTTCCACATCCCACCCCCACCCCCCCAGTAAGGAAACCTCCTTAAAAAACTTCTCCAAAGCCAACTTCATGCTACTGAAGTCAGAAGTGACAAACTTCACGATACCCATGCAGACGAGATCTGAAGGTTCGACTGCAGAATCCTACACTAAGGCACTGTACGAGCACATCCACTCGTGCATGAATCGTGCCATCCCAAATAGAGCCAAGATGCTCTTCTCCAAAAAAAGGAAGCCAATCTGGTGGTCCCCTGCTGTAAACAAACTATACAATAGAAGGAAGAAACTGTTGCAGAAAAGAGGAAATTCCCAGGATGCAAAAAACTCCCTCACCAGCTTCATAAAATCCTCAAAAGCTAGTTACGAAAATAAAATTGCCAAAGATTCCAAAGACAACCACAAGGCATTCTATAGTTATGTCAAGAATCTTAATGGCAATGCTCAGATCTGCTCTGAGCTACAACAGAATGGCATTAAATATACTGATCCCATGGATATTACCAATATCCTGGCAGATCAATTTAGTGCCAACTTCACCCCCCTCTCACCCCCTAAAGCGCCCATCTTAATACCAAAAGATTGCCAAATTCTGGTAATCATGGCCACACAGGTAGAAACCACACTCTCCAAAGCTAAGAATACAGCATCCATGGGACCAGATGACATCCCAGGCTGTGTACTACATGAACTACAAAATGAACTGGCACCTCACTTAAGTGTCATGTTTAATCATAGCCTCACCTCAGGCTTTGTGCCCACTGAGTGGCGCACAGCTACAGTTATCCCACTCCATAAGGGGGGATCTGTCTTGGATCCCGGGAGCTACCGTCCCATCGGTCTGACAAGCCTGATCTGCAAGGGCATGGAACGCATTATCATGGAACTTATAAACAAAGACATTGGCAACCTTCAAACACTGGACCCCACCCAGTTTGGGTTTGTGAAGGGCCGATCTTGTCTCCTGAATCTGATTGACTTCTTCAAATCAGTCTCCAGAGCTATGGACAAGGGTAAGGCAGTCCACACAGCCTATCTGGACCTCGCCAAGGCCTTCGACACTATCCCCCAATCTGGAATCATAGATAAACTTACTAAGCTGGGTATAAATCCCTACGTCACTCGATGGGTTGCCAACTGGCTCACTGATAGAACCCAGACTGTAAAAGTAGCCGACTCCAAATCCAGCCCCAGACAAGTGGAGTACCTCAGGGTTCAGTCCTGGGACCACTCTCGTTTGGCATCTACTTCTCTGAAGTACAGGCCAACACTAAGGGACTCTGGCTAACAAAGTTCGCAGATGACTATAAACTGGGAGCCATTATTTAATCCCCAAATTATGTGGATATTCTACAAAAGGGCCTTACAGAAACAGATGCCTGGTGCCAGAGCCATGGGCTCAAGCTTAATGCCAAGAAATGTATAGTTATCCCCTTTGGAAAAAAACATGTACCCATGAATTACCACATAGGTGGCAGGACACTAAATATCGAAAGTGTGATGAGAGCCTTAGGGACACAGGTGGACAGTGGTCTCACTTTCAGTAACCACATCGCTACAACAGTCAGGAAATCCTTCTATAGGTTCATACTAGGCTATCTGCCCTATGGCATTTGTAAGCCTAGCCAGAGTGTGTTTGGCTTTCGCCACCCATTTTAAATGTTTTACTATGCCCTTTTTCGAGGTTAGTTTACTGTGCCTCCGTTTAGCAGAAGTGATACCCGGGGTAAACCTATGATCTCCCATCCACTTATCAAGATTTCTTTTGAAGAGAGTCAGTGAGGGACTCTGCCTAACTTGGACTGGGATTCTATTCCAGAGTGAAGAGAGCCACTGGGTTATGAATCTGTCCCTCCAGCATGTCCTATTTATTTCAGTGCTGAGGTTCAAGTCCCTCGAGCGTGTAGCTCAATGGGATTTGGATTTTCTGAGGTGCAGCATGTCCATTAATTCCGGGTTGGACATGGCTTTATACATCAGGCACAGATTGCCTGTAAGCAGGCGGTATGCAACCGAGTAGAGCTGGAGTTTCTTTAACCGGGCAGCATATGGCATCTGTTTGAGCCCTTTGATCCTCTTGGTGAGGTACTTTTGGGGTCTTTCCAGTTGCTGCAGGTGTCGGGTAAGGTACATCCCGAAAGGGGCATTGTATTCAATTATAGGCCTGATGAGGGATGAGTAAAGAGGCACAATGACCTCCCTTGATCTAGATGTGAATCCCTTCATGATTAGGTGGGCTATATAGAAGCTTTTTCTAACCACTTTGGCCACATGGTTGTCAAATGAGAGATTGCTATCAACTTGGGTCCCCAGGTCCCTAATTACTTCTTCCATACTTAATGGATTACCACATGTGTGGTAATTTGTGGGCACTTTGTTTTTCCCAAAGGAGATGACTGTACACTTTTTGGCGTTTAGCTTGAGGCCATGGCTCTGGCACCAGTTATCTGTTTCTATGAGACCCTTTTGGAGGATGCTTGTGTCAGCTGGAGAGTCGATTATGGCACCCAGTTTGCAGTCATCTGCGAACTTGGTCAGCCACAGTCCTCCCGTGTTGGCCTGTACCTCTGAGAAATATATGCCGAACAAGAGAGGTCCCAGGACTGAGCCTTGTGGGATGCCACTTGTAACTGGTTTGGAGTCTGACATGGCTCCAGCAATTCTGACCATGTGGGTTCTGTCCTTGAGTCAGTTTGCAACCCATCTAGTGACATAGGGGTTTATATTTAAGCTGGATAGCTTATCTGTGATGCCCGAGTGGGGTATTGTATTGAAGGCTTTTGCGAGGTCCAGGTAGGCTGTGTGGACCACCTTCCCTTTGTCAATGGCCTTGGTGACTGTTTCAAAGAAATTAACCAGGTTTAAGAGGCAGGATCTGCCCTTAACAAAGCCAAACTGGGTAGGATCCAGTGTCTGTAGGTCCCCAATATCTTTATTGATGAGTTCCATGATGATCCTCTCCACAGCTTTGCAGACCAAGCTAGTCAGGCTTATGGGGCGATAGTTTCCAGGATCCGTTGAGGCACCACCTTTGTGGAGAGGGACCACTGTTGCTGTACGCCATTCTTTGGGTACATATCCTGTAGTAAGGCTGAGATTGAACAGTAGCTTTATGTTGGGGTTCAGCTCTTCTTGGAGTTCATGTAGGACGCAGCCCGGGGCACCGTCTGGTCCCATTGATGCTGTGTTTTTTTGCTTTGGAGAGGGCGGCTCTCACCTGAGCATCTGAGATGTCAGGGGTCAGCACTGTGCTGGGATAGATAATTGCTCTTTTGGGGGGGGGGGGGTTTGCACTGAACCTGTCAGCCAGGATGTTGGCAATGTCTGTGGGTTCAGTGTATATTTTGTCATTTTGGACTAACTTTGAGCATATCTGGGAGTTTCCATCCAGGTTCCTAACATAACTAAAGAAAGACCTGTGATTATCTTTAGTGTCTTGTGCAGTTTTTCTCTCAAAGCTGGCCTTAGATGATTTTGAGTGCCCGTAGTTTTTTGCTAATACTGATAAGAGATGCCTTCCCTTTTAGGGATTTTGCTCTATCATGCAGTAGCTTCCTCCTTCTATTGTATAGTTTGTTTATGGCTGGGGTCCACCAAACAGGACGCCTGCCTTTGGGGGATTGGGTCTTGGTTTTATTTGGGATTGCATGATCCATGCATTCCTGAAGGTGTTCATAGAATGCATTTATAAAGGATTCTGCAGTCTGGGCCGTATTTTCCACAGGCCCGGGGGCTTTGAAGAATTCCACCTCGGTTTTGAGGAGTGTGAAGTTTGCTTTAGAGATGTTTTTCACTGTGGTTTTCTGGGTAGGGGGTGGGGTCGGGATGTGGATATCCAGTGAGATTAATTTATGGTCTGATCTTACCAGTGAGGGATACACTTCTGGTTTGGAGCATAGAGTCCCCATATTGGTGATGATCAGGTCCAGTATGTTTTCCCCTCTTGTGGGAGTGGTGACAAGTTGTTCCATAGCATTTGAGTTTATAAATTCTAGGAACCTTTGGGCTAGGGTGTTGGAGCTAGAGTAATGCTCCCAGTCTATGTTTGGGTAGTTGAAGTCGCCCAATATAATGGTGTTTGGGGAGACCTTCATATTTTCCAGTGTTCTCAGGAAGGTCGAGTGGGGTTCCTGGGTTTGGGAGGGTGGTCTGTAGCAGGCTATAAATTAGAAGGCAGACTTACCCACTGTTAGTTGCACATTGATAGTTTCCGATGCTTCGTGCTGTGCCACCAACCTGGAGTTGTGGGTATCTTTGAAGAATACTGATACTCTCCCTCCTTTTGAGGTTCAGTCCAAGTTTTGGGGCCGAAAAGTATGGTATGAGGTATAACCTGGTAGTGCTGGGGTGCTCTCAGGAGCCTTGAACCAGGTTTCTGTTACTGCACAGATATCGATGTTCTCCATGCTGAGGAGAGTTTCGAGTGCGTGCATCTTGAGGTTTAGACTTCTGGCATTGAGTAGCATTACCCTTAGTTTCTTTTCCCTTGTGATACCTATGGAGGTGGGTTTGTCTTTTGAGCTTTGCCTATGTGGCACACCTCGTCACTAATGGCTTTTCATCCAGAAAAAAAGGAGGTCATTGTCCCACTGTACTCATCCCTCATTAGACCCATTATAGAGTATAATGCCCCATTTGGTATGTACCACACAAGACATCTGCAACAGCTGGAAAGGCCACAGATACCTCACTAAAAGTATCACAGGCCTAAAGCAGATACCATATGCTGACTGTCTAAAAAAAATCCAGCTATACTCTGTGGCATATCATCTACTTAGAGGCGATCTCTTCTTAACATACAAGGCCATGTCAAACCCTGAGCTGTTGGACATGCTCCGCTTAAAGAAATCCCAATCCCTCAGAGCCACACGCTCCAGGGATCTAAACCTTGTCATCACGATGAACAAAGCATGCTGGAGGGATAGGCTCCTGACCCAGAGACTCCCCATACTCTGGAATAGACTGCCCATACATGTCAAGCAGAGAGCCTCATTGGCCCTCTTCAAAAGGAACCTTGATTGGATGGGGGACAGGAAATTCACCCCGGGGATCATGTCAGTCATCCTTCTAGACAGGTGACCAGAGATGTAAATATTGTGAGAAGAAATATCCAGGGTATTGTTATGGCTAGGCTTGCATAGGCCCTAGGGCAGATAGCCTAGTACCAACCTTTGAACCTATATGTAATGTGTGCATATATATATGTATATATATATAAACACACACACACACATATACATACATACACACACAAGAAAAGAGAGAGAGAGACATACGAAGGCCATTCAGCAAAGGAACATCAGAGAATTTGGGATGGCAACACTTAGAAGGAAAGGGCTATGGCTGTATAAGAAGAAAAGAGTGCAAAGCATTATGATTTGGTTTTAAACTGTTGTTGAGCTGTAACATCTAAGTAGAAGCAAGCCTGCAAAAGTAAAAAAAAACACCACATGGTATCAACACTGCATAAAGAAAAATATTCTCAGAGTTTCCCTAAACCTAAAGACCAATCAATTATGTAGAGTAGACACCTTTGATGTATCTTAGCAATTAATAGTGCAGAACATCTGAAACCTGATGAATAACAATGACTCTGGCTTTCAGTACTGGCGGGGTCAAGCAGAGCTACCAGGTATCATGCTGAGGTGATGCATTAATTATGCAGACATCACAACTCCTCAGTGCAAGTTCAATTGACTGTTCAGCAACAGAAGATGAAGACAAAGGTGTTATGCATATGCATGGGAATCCTAAGTCACAGACAACAGCTTACCATTTACAGATGAGGTAGGAGAAGAATCACAGGCAAAACCAGTTTTTACACTGAAGATACACATTAATATGCACATGGTTATTGTATCACAAAACAGTTGCATCAAAACATGAACAGGTCACCAGAAAGTAGCTCACAGCAAAGTTACATCCGTACATGTGCAATCTTTATTCCAACGGCCAAGAAAACTTAGCTGCATTCAGCAGATGGAGATGTGAAGCATTATCAGTTTCTTGTTAAACGAGGAGAGCTTGCATGTTAACATAATAGAATTAATAGCAATCACGTGGGATATCAGTACTGTGTTGTAACATCACACTAGCAATTACTCCTTTCCTTACATGTGTATCATACTGCCAATTCAAACTGGGAGCAAGGGGTAAGAAATACCTCAAGCACGCACAATTCAAAGCAGACAATTATATCCAAATATGCTGAGGCAAGTGTATGCAACCCTCCTAAACCACAACTACCTCCTAGATGAAGTACACATAAGAAATAGACACAGCAGCCCCAAATGCACTAAAAAAAACACCCACATCAACACAAGGCTACATGTCATGGAGCCTCTACCTCTAAACCCATAAGGCAAGTCACCATACAATCTAACATTCTAGTAATTCGAGACTCCATCTTGAAACACACTAATGCCCACCTCACCACCCTGACTAAGGACAAAGTTACAGTCAGTTGCTTATCAAGGGCTAGTATTCTCCACAATTACGCATGGACTCGGGTCAATGGACTATAATTACCAATGTGACTAAGTCATAGTCCGTGTGGGAGTAAATGACCTGTGATGTACCGCCCTAGACTATATGGACACAGACAACATACAACTCTTGGAATATGTGTCTCAGGCTGGTATGAGCCTAGCATTGAGCAGCATTTTACTTTCTCCAAGGATGATGCCACAATACGAACAAAAGATGATTGACTTGAATAACTGGCATAGTTTCTGGTGTCATTCTAAGGGGGTGCAATATTTGTCAGCATGTAAGGAGATGGTCAACAGGCCATGCTGCTTTACCAGGGATGGTCTGCACCTGTCCCCTCTATGCTTTCAAATATTAGCTAAAACATTGTCTTTCCCCACAGTGCCTTTTTTATGCAATGCCAAACTGAAAGTACTTCCAACATAGCAATTCAAACCCAAGAAAATCTTCTAGGAGTCTAAACAAAAAACTCCACTGCCTAGAAGCTCTCTCTACCCCAGAGAATGCTGATATAGCCAAAGCTATTAGGTGTTACTATTGATAACTCCCTTAAATTTGACACCCATTTCAATCTAACCATCAAAACAGTCAATAAAAAGCTTGGCTCTCTCTATAAAGTAAAACACTTTCTTACTCCTCACGCTAAAATTACAATTGCCAGCACACACCTACTATCAACTCTTTTCTATGCCTCCCCCCTCTTTACAAACCTAAACAAGACAACCCTTAACAAGCTTGCTTCTTGTTACAATCACATAGCTAGATTTGCCACAAATTCCACCTTTAGAACGCACCACTGCACTAACTTGAAGCAACTAGGGTGGTTAGAGTTTTCGAGCCAACTCCATTTCAACCAACTCAAAACGGCTCACCAGATACTGTATCACCCAGAGAAAACACCAGCTCTGAAAAACATCATTCACCCCTATATTAACCTGCAATCTTTACGCTCCTCCAATAAGATCTTGGCTCAAACTACCAAAGCCAATAATTCTTCTGGGGATTCTCTATTCTCAAACTTTGTAGGTAAAATGTGGAACTCCCTACCGACCATGCTCACCTCAGAACCTTCACTCCTACAATTAAAAAAAAAGCTTAAACCCCATCTCAATACTCTCTGGCAATGTCCCTGTTCCAAACCTGATTAACCACTATCACTTGCCCTTCTCTTACCTCACTATCCTTAACCGCTTTTAACAAGGCGCCCGCCTTTGTAACTGACCTATGTTTTTTTATATGCTGCTGTTATTTTTTCCCAAGATGTGATGTATCTTTATATTGTATTTAGAACTCAACTATCTTCCTTTTTGCATTAACAATGTTCATATGTCTGTTATGTACCTGGAGCTTTTCTCCCCAGGCCTCCGCTGAAAATGGACATGTATCCAGTCGGACTCTCCCGGTTAACAAATGTAAAATAAAAAATAAATAAATAAATAAATATATGTGCAGTCACTGATAGGTGGCTGAAAGCCACAGAGAGAACACCAACAGTGCAAGGTTATAATGCCCTGCACACATTTAGGCCAGCTACTTTACAGGCCGGGACTAAATGTGAGCGTGTCTCTGTTGCATAAAAAATAAATATACTTAAAGGCTGGACAAACAGGACAATGCACTTGATCTACTCCATGTTCGAGTCACCATAGGTAAAATCCAATACCACTTTCTTGCAAGCTATAGGTCCCTCTCTATGATCCAGGAAAACCATATCATGTATTTAAACTTATTAGAAACACTAACCACCCACCCAATATCATATTTATGGGTAACTTTAATTACCCCACTATTAACTAGGAATCCTGTATGACAGCAAATGTACATGCACAGAGATTCCTGGATTTTGCAAACACAAACTCCCTGGATAAGATAGTCAATACACAAACCAGGGGTGCAACCATAGGGGATCAGGTCCTTATTAATATGGGAGACTGCTGCACACCCCCTACTGTAATGCCTTCCCTGATATAAGGACACATCACACAATGGTCTCTTTGAAGTAAAAATAAAACCTGTATCCTCAGCTAAACATGGAATATCTAGGAACTATTTTAAGGCTAACCTTCTGCTATTAAGTGAGAACCTTGCAAAAGTTCAATCCCCCGTAAACCCTAAGAACACTTCTGCCTGTGCAGAACTGTTGACAGAAACACTATACAAGCATGTTAATAGCTGTAAAGAGGCAGCTGTACCTACCAGGAAGAAGTACAGAATGAACTAAAAAAAAAGCCACCGTGGTTGAATCACAAAGTCAGTTGGATGTATAACAGGAGGAAGAAAATCATGTCAAAATTTTAGAGGTGCAGCACCCAGCAGGATAAAAGCACTCTCATCAAACTAAACAAACAACTCAGAGGACAGAAAGTATACCAAATCCAAATTTGAGGCAAGTTTGGCCTCCCACACCAACCACCACCAAGCATTCTTTATTTATGTCTGCAACCTCAAAGGCAGTACACAATTGTGTGCAGAGCTCATTGTAAATGGAACCATCTATACTGAGCCAGAAGATATAGCAAACCTCCGGTCTGATAAATTCAGCTCCAACTTTACTCATCTCTCCACCTCAACCTTCCCTCAGGAAAATTAACAAATATAACTCCACCTACTATCACTAGGAACAGGTCCTTAAATATTTTCTCTAAAACCAAGAACACTGCATCAATGGGCACTGACAATATCCCTGGATGCCTTCTAAATAGCATGAAACATGACCATCATGGCCTCTGGAATTACTATATCTGTAGCCTCCAAACAGGCTTCGTGCATAATGAATGGAGAAAGGCAACAGTCATCGCTCTGCACAAAGGTGGGCCATCCACAGACCATGGAAACTGCAGATCCCAAAGTCTCACTAGTCTTATATGTAAAGCCATGGAAAGAATTATCATGGAGATGATCAGTAAAGATATAGTAAACCTGCAGACACTGGACCCAACCCAGTTTTTTAGTCAAGGCCAGATCCTGCCTACTCAGTCTGGTGGACTTCTTTGACAAGGTCACCAAAGCAACAGATGAGAGAAAAATCATTCAGACTGCCTACCTTGACCTGGCCAAGGTATTTGACAATATCCCACTTGAGCACTGTTGACAAACTTAAGAGGTTAGTTACAAACCCAAATGTCAGTTGGTGGATAGCCAACTGGCTCACAGACAGGACCCAAGAAGTTATAATTGGGGAGTCTACCTCTACAAAGAGGCCAGTGACAACTGGAGTCCCATGGTGATCATTCCTTGGACCGCTCCTTTTTGGCATTTACTTCTCAGAGGTCACAGGCAATGTCAGTGGTCTCTCGCTGACTACATTTGCAGATGATTGCAAATTAGGAGCTGTCATTGAATCTCACACTGACAAAATGTTCTCCAGGAAGGGCTGACCCAGATAAACAGCTGATGTCTGAGCCATGGACTAAAACTAAATGCCAAGAAATGCATAATTAGTACCTTCTGGGAAGTCATTAATCTGTGGTAATTATCAAATTGACAACAGACCCCTTAGAGTTGACCCAGCAGTCAGGGACTTAGGGACACACGTAGATATTAATCCAGTCTTTGATCATCACTTATCTACAGTGGTAAGGAAATCATTCTGTGTTGCGCAACTTATAAACAAAGGTATGGCATCCAAGGAAGTCATTGTTCCATTATATTCGGCATTCATCAGACCATTCATTGAATAGAATGCCCCCTTTGGTATATACCTAACCAGGCATATTCAACTGGAATGTCCACAGAGGTTGCTCAATAAAAGAATAAAAGGGCATAAGTAATATGTCCTATGCTGACTGACTCAAGCCCCTACCCTTGTATTCTGTGTCTACAAGCTTTTGAGGGGAGATCTATGCCTGGCATACAGGGCATTGTCAGACCGCACTCTGATGGACCTCCTGCATATCCACAAAACAAACAGTACCAGAATTGCCCATTCTAAAGTATTAAACCTAGCCTATGATATAAATAAGACCTGCTGGAGTGATAGGTATGTATCACAGAGACTACCCGAATATGGAACAGGCTTCCCCATCCATGTGAAGGAAAGTTCCTGCCTAGCTCAAATTAAAGTGCAACTTGGACAATTGGATGGGAAATCGGAAGTGCATCCCTGGTTTGGCACCCATGTCTTTAATGGACACAGGTAGCCTGTAAATGGTTCATCTGTCAGGCCTATGCTCGCACTTATCAAGGTTATTAGAACTGGTCAGAAATTTGGGATGCATGACTAGGCTTATAAAGGCCCTTGAGGTTGTTAGCCTAGTAAAGACCTATGAGCCCATAAATGGAAATAATAATCAGGGAACTAATCGAGCAGGACATAGGGAACCTCCAAACACTGAACCCATATCTGTTTGGATTCTTCAAGGATAGGTCATGCCTACTCGGCCTGGTGCATTTTTTTAAAAGGTCATCAAACCAATACATGAAGGGAAAATGGTACACACAGTATAGCTCAACTTGGCCATAGCTTTTGACACAATTGCTCATGAAGATATAGTAGAAAGCTACATACGCTGGAAAAGAACACTTAATTCGATAGATGGATTGCTAAACCGTCTCACAGATAAAAACCAGGAAATCAAAATGGAGTACATTACCTCTACAAAGGTACCAGTCACCAGTGGAGTGACCAGGGTTCTGTGCTGGAGCATCTCCTTTCTGGCATCTACTTTCCTGAATTAAAAGCTACTACCAAAGAGCTCTGGCTGACTAAGCTTACAGATAACTGCAAGATAGGAGCAGTCAATGAATCCCCAAGTGACTTAAGATCCTGCATAAACGTTTTCCCCAACTAAGTAACTGATGCCAAAATCATGGACTAAAACTAAATGCCAAATAATGTATTATTGTATCCCTTGGGAAGTCATCCACCCTAGGGAACAACCACACTGACAACATGACCCTAAGAGTTGACCCAGTTGTTCAGGATTTGGGATCTTATGTGGGCAGTGCCATACCTTTTGAACAAAATGTGTCCACAGTTGTAATTTCTTCTTTCCTTCTATATTGCATATTTCATAAACAATCGGGTTGTATCTAGATCTAGGAATGAGTTTATTCTCCGTTACTCAGCAGTCATTATGCCAGTTATTGAATCTAATGTCCCGTTTGCCATGAATATGTCCAGACACATGCAACAAGTACAGCAACCGTAGGGATACTTTACTAAAAGGATACACAGCCTAAACTACATGTCCTAAATTGAACTACTCATAGCCCTTCCACTACACTCAATGTCCTACAGACTGCTAAAAGGTTACCTGTGTCTGGCATGCAAGCCATCCAACAACCCAGTACTGATGGATTAACTGCACATAAGTACAGTGGCATCAGAAGTACTCTGCCTAGGGTTCTAAGTCTCGTCTGCAACATCAACAGAATTGCTTGGTGGGATAGGTAAATCGTGGTCAGGATACTGCTGCTCTTGAACTGACTTCCTATCCATAAAAAACAAATGTCATCCCTGTCCATAATCCATAGTCTATAGTCAAGCAGAATTTGAATCTATGGATGGGAAACAGATAAATTACCCTAGGAGTGCCCTCTGTATTACTAATGGACAGATACAGCTCTTAATGTTTTAGTGCAAGTATGGGTCCACTGAAATTATCTATAGTACAATCCCAGTTATTCTCATTAGGGGTGATCTATAAAATTATTGACCATGGGATGATTAAGACCAGTCTCTAAAAAATGTGATAGGTTAATTGAAATGCAAAAAGGGAACCTGGCCAGGCTTATAAAACGCCTACAAGGGCATCTAGGCTATTACTTACCTATGGACCTTTAAAAATGTAAAAAACGTATTAATACCCTCATTTATTTATTTATACCTGGAATACATTTTAAAAATACATGAACCAGTGAAAATGTCTTTGTCATTGGTTTGGGAGGAGACAGAAGGATAAGGGTATTTGTATCTCAGAAGTCAAATCAAATGTAAAGGGTTAATATCTGACTAAGTCTGTAGATGATTGTAAACCTGGTACCATCATAAACTCCCAAGAGGATGCCAAAATCCGCCAAGAGGGCATTTCCAAAACAAATAGCTAGTATCAAAACCATGGACTACAACAAAATGCTAGGAATGTACATTGATTATATCCTGTAGCAAGCATGACTTCTCTTGTAATTATCAGATTGACAACACACACCTAAAAGTTGATGATATAGTGATATAGTGCGGGACATGAGAACTTATGTTGACAACCAAATGTCAGGGATCTGGGAGTGTGTGTGTGTGTGTGTGTGTGTGTGTGTGTGTGTGTGTGTGTGTGTGTGTGTTCCAGCCAACCTTGAAGTGCATGTATTAATACTATGTTGTTTTCCCCTCACAGGCTGCGATAGGGTTCACGGTCCCTCCTGCTTCATCGTCACATATGCACTGTTAAGGAAGTCCTTTTTCAATGCAGAGCTTATATCTAGGGGTATGGCATCACTGTCTGGGAATGTAATTATTCCAATGTACTCTGATTTCATAAGGCTGCTCACTGAATTTAATGTCCCATTCGGTAAACACCAGTCCAAATAATTCTCACAACTGGGGCAACCACAACTCACTTTCTCACCCAAAGAAATCAAGGGCATAAATCACCAAAAACATACAGACCCTCACACAAGCCTTGTTTCTCTTTTCAATATCATGGAGGCTAATATGAGGCAATCTCTCTCATGCTTATGCAGCCTCAACAGACCTTATCCTGTCAGACCTATTACAGATTCACAAGTCCACTGATAACGTGAACATCTTCTGAAGGGATCACAATCTGTTTTGGAACATAAATAGACCATGTTGGAAGGACAGATATGTATCGCAAAACTGTCTTCTACTCCACATAAAGCAGAAAAACTTCTCCTACTCTATTCAAATGTTACTTTGATAGATGGGAAACTGCAAATTCTCCCCTGGTTTAGCATCCATATTCCTCAGGGATAGGGGCAACAAGTAAATGTCCCAGCATATCTCCTCTCTATCTACCTTTGGGTTACTTATATGGAAATTTCTAAGGGGTAAAACTACCACAGGAATGTAAGGCTAGGCTTCTTAAAATCATCACAGATCAGTAGCCTATGAACAGGCATGTGCAGATCCTACAACATGCTACAGCAGAGCTATACAGACTGTTTAGTACAACTATGTCATAACAAATGCCATAACAGGCACATACTGTGACCCTACAACATACTATGTCAGCACTATACAGACTGTACACATGTCCACATACAGCATATTTCAGTACCAGAACATCCATAGCACTATACACGACTGCTGGACTAAGTAGGTCTACTTAGTTAGCTTCCTACTGTTGAGTGAGTGCTGAAAATCAGTATTACAATCGAGGGTGCTTAACAACGATGTCACTTTTTCCAGGTGCTAAAAACATTCAGCCAACTATATCTCTACACAACACTCTTGTGTACCTCCCAGCAATCACAATCTTCTGTAGTGTGTGTGATGTTTTCTAATTGTTAGTCTCTGCTTCACGACACCCATGCAGACGGGCAATAGAGGTACGATTGCTGAATAGAGTTGCCACCTTTAAATTCGGCTAAAACCAGAGTAAAGCCACCCTCGCGTCACCAGTTACAGCTATACTTTGATATTTAAATAACATTTTTAGCCATATTTTGGTATGCCACAACACATGTAATTCTATATGAATTACAAAAGGAGGTGATTCTAGGCACACTACAAGTGCTTAAAAGAGCACTTTTGGCTGCCATTGAGACTGTAACAGTACTATTTTCACAATATCTAATCGTACTTGGACCTAGGAATAGGGTCCAATCCCATCATGGTATTAGAAACCCAAAAGACTTGAAGAATAAAGCTAGACAATATATGCTGTCACACTGTCATCAAACTCAAGGCTGTTAAGCCACTGCAACATCTCCACGTTTAAAATATTTTAGGCTCATGCATCAGCACAATTCCAGTTTCCAAAAGCGTTAAACAAATGGCCAATATTACGGTCAAGTTGTTTTCATCATAGTTTAGAGCTGCATCTAATAATTACTTATTACTGCAAAAGTCACCGCTGCAGGACCCAAAGGAATTAATAGTCTTTGTTTAACCAACAAATTCAAACAGCAATGCTTTACAGCTTGGTGCAATTCACAGCAACCAAGCACCACAACTAATGAGCAACAATATCTAGCTGCAGCACTCTTATAAAGAGATGCACGTCTTACTCTAAAGGTGACGTAACACAATCAAACTAATCCGGAAAATTACAAAAAAGTAATTTCCTCCAACTACACACAAGGAATCAGCAAGTCTACAAAGAAACACTTACAGGAACTGTACGAAAAAAGGCAGTTTAACGTAAGAGTGCGTTTCTCTGTGTTAGTCTTATAAGTTACATTTCAAATTTTAATAAAAAAAAACAAACACGTTAGAAGCAACAGCTATGAAGTCTGTTGTTTCAACATACCTGAAATGACAAAAAATAATTAATTCCAGCAATAGTTCCTGCTGTTGCACGGCATTTTTATTACAGGTGGAGTTGAAAGGAACTGTTGGATATGTAATTGAAATGGGCATTTTCAGGGTGTAAGGACTTAGAAGGGCTTTCCAAATAGCGTTCGCTTAGCAGAAACAGAAAGTAAACCAAGGGAGTTATTACTAATCCATCCAGCGCCCACACATTATATACAGAGCCGTGAGAAAGTTTACAGGCAGGAAGATGGAACTCCCTATATTCTTCACCTACTCTCCTCAGTGCTTGGTTTCCTTGATTCACTACTCCTGGATGGGGTTATCCACCCTAATCCAGGACCTACATGCTCTACCTCTGTCAAGCAATCATCCCATACTCCCCCCAGATACACATACTACCCCAATCTCATTCTCCTCCATCTGAAGCTCTAACTATTTTTTCACTAAATATCCAATGTATTGTTAACAGACTCCCAGCATACCATGCTTTGATCCATCTGAACTCTCCACACATCCTTACCATGTCAGAATCCTGGTTAAAACCCTACATCACCACCTCTGAAATCCTACCCCCCAGGATATACATCTATCATACTGATAGAACAAACAGGAGCGGTGGAGGTGCAGCCATCCTCTACTCCGACCAACTTACTCTTTCTTCACTCCCTACTTCCATACCCAGCTTTGCTTCTGCTGAAATCCTAACTGTAAACTGCCATCTCAGCCCTCACAAAAAATGTTGCCATTGTATTTATTTATATCCCCCCAGGTAACAACATTCCTATTCTAGAAAACTTTCTCTCCTGGCTCACTCAACATGTTCCCTATGAAACTATTATACTCAGTGACACCAACATTGATTGGACTTCACCCTCCTCCTCATCTTCAAATCACAGCCTCAATCTGTTTGATTTCTACCAACTTATATCCTCCCCTACCAGGACCAACAAAAACTCTACCACTGGTTCTATAATAGACTGGGTCTTTACTTCCAATCCCAGTCTCTATCATGGCCCTGGCATCCTTCTAACTCACTTAGCAACCATTTCCTTACCTATATTCATAAAAGCTCAAAATATTCTCCCAAAGAACACCATTACAGAGAATGTCACAATCTAAATCAATCTGACCCTAATAAGTTCAACTCTGTACTGTCCAACATCAACTAGACCTTCCTTCATAACCTTCCCTTAATGATGCAGTAGCTACTTTCAACAAGATATTCCTTGATGTTCTGAACTCTGTGTCTCCAACCAAAAAAACTAGGGTAAAATCAAACTGTGCCCCCTGGCTCACTAAGCAAACGCACGCTGTTATGCATCAGAGGGATACTGCCTGGAAAACTTGGATCAAAAACTGAACTCCTCCCCTACTCCAACATTACAAGGAACTTAGAAACTTGTGTAAAAAAGTAGTCATTAAAGACAAAAAAAAAACATTTTTTTAACTCCAACCAAGGTAGCCCACACAGTAACCCCGAAAGTTTGGTCTACAGTTAATAAAATCCTCAATGCAACAAACCTCCAACGCACAATCCCTTCCATCTCAGTACAACCACAGAGACTGCTGCACTTTAAACAAACACTGCATAGAAACAATTCAAAAACACAACAAAGTCCCCCTGCCTCTTCTCTACCATAACCTCCAGTCCCTCTTCCCCCATTACTTTCTCCTTTCAACCTGTTCTCACTGCATTCATCAAAACATAACTGAATAAACTCAAACCTTGTTCTCAATCAGTCAATAAATTCCTAACCCCCCACTTCCTTAAAGTCACTGCCAAATCAATTGCTTACCCTGTGTCTATCCTTAAAAATTGCTCTATTACTGAAGCCCTTGTCCCTGACATTTGGAAAACCTTTTTCACAGTCCCTCTTCATAAAGGAGGTAACTCTACTGACCCATCCAACTATCGTCCCATTGCGATTCTCTCCCCAATTTCCAAAATTCTTAAAATGTGTCCACACCCAACTACGTAAACGTTTGGTGGACAACAATCTTACAACTCTTACCCAGCATGCATTTAGACCCCACCACAGCACGTCTACCACACTACTCTCATTCACCCAAACTGTAGCAGAAGCCCATGATAATAACCACCTAGTTTCCTGTCTATTCCGTGATCTTTCCAAGGCCTTCAATACAGTCTCTCACCCCAAAATGATATCCAAACTTTCTGATCTCCACCTCTCTACCCCCTCTATAAATTGCTTCTCTAGTTACTTATCTATTAGACAACAATCTATATGCTGGCAATCCGTTACCTCCCCATTTCTACCCATCAACACTGGAGTTCCCCAAGGCTCTATCTTGGGACCCCTTCTATTCAGTATCTTCACTAACAGACTGCACTCCACTACTAACCTCTCTATACTCTTACAATATGCCGATGATTATGTCCTTATCACCAGAGCCCACAGCTCCTTGCTTGTACCCAAGACACCTTCCCCTCCATTGAAACCTGGCTCACTGATAATCAACTACTATTAAATCCAAAAAAAAAAAAACTTCTACTTTTCCTTCCTAAAACAAAGATACATCTTAAACCCTCCTTCTCTATTTACCTCACTTAACAATAATGTCATCACACCTGAACCTTATACTAAATTATTGATTGTAACTATCAATGAACAAAATTTGACATGCATATCAAACAGTGTATAAAAAAAAAAACAACCAAAAACCTGGAATTCTGTACCGTAATCATAAACTACTCTTACCCTCTATCAAACCCTCCCTTGCTATGTCTCTCCTCTTACCCTGTCTTCTGTATGCAGCTCCAGTCTTTACTGACCTTCAGTCATCTCTCCTGTCCAAATTAGAACTAACTTACCACAAAATTGCTAGAATTGCATCCAGCCAACCATATAAAGCACACCACTGCCTCGCTCTTAAGTAGTTACTTTTGCCTGAATTCCAAAAACAACTTGTTCCACAACTACATATTACACACACTATACTCTACAACCCCACTTCTTGTCCCTCCATCTCAAACACTGTATCACTCTACAACCCCCGTCGCCAGCTTCACACATCTGACAAACATCTGCTAGAGATCTGCAAACCCACTAAACATACAGGAAAATCCCTTTATAAATTCTCTGTCACTCATATCTGGAATGCCCTTCCCTTTAATATAAGTATCATCCCCCATAAAGGCCAATTCAAACTCAAGCTTAAAAACTACCTACTAAATATCTGTCCTGTCCTTGTCAAACTCCTACCTGATATCTTACTGCTCTCTTCCTAATTCTATCTCCTTACTCTAAGCATATATCTTATTTTCTATTTGTCTCTCCAATACATCTATTACTGCATAACTACACTTTGTTTCTTGTAAATACTGATGCACATGGAATTTATTGCTGTCATCTGTACATATTTTTGCATATAGGATTTTATTGCTGTTCTGTACTAACATTCTGCAACTTGTACACAACTGTGTAAATAGTGGTTCTTATTTTCAATGTATAACTACCCAATACTATACTATTGTAAATATATCTCTGTTTGTGATATTGTTATTTGTATCTGGAGCTTTTCTCCTTGGGTCTCCACTGAACATGTGCCCCTGTCTTAATTGGACTAACCCGGTTAACAAATGATAATAAATAAATACAAATTGTGACTTTATTCAATATCCTATAGAATCTTGAAGGGGATCTGTCCCTTGCGTTTTGGGGAGAGGTAGATCATGGTCAAATAGGTTCCTAGGCAAGGTAATGGATTGGGTCCCCAACACACGCAGTAGTCTCCCAGCCATCCACAGCCATTCCCGGGTCCCATTACTTGGCTATTTTTCTCCAGTTATGTTATTTAAAACTGACAGGGTGCACACTATTTTCCTCTTTAAATCCAAATATCTTTACTCATTGCAGAAGTAATTTAAAACTTTTATTTCAGTTTTTTTCACACAAACACTGAGATATTTGCTAAACAAAATAATAGTTTCTCAGAATGAAAATAGATATGGCATTAACAGTACACTTTTCTGCCCTTGAAGCTTATATTCATTGAAACCCACATTGAAAGGAAATGCATCTGACCAATGGTGGATTAAGTTTGCCTTTGGTCTATTTTCAAACAATAGGCTCCTTGCACATATTTGTAGGACCATGCACGCATGCATGTGTTCTTTGATCACCTTCTTGATTATTCTAAATTATATTCCTTGTACAATAGACCATCACTTGGGGATTTCATATTTTTAGTTTTGAGCATTTTCCCAATTAGCTGCTGCTTCTTCTTTCGGCTGCTCCCATTAGGGTCGCCACAGCAGATCAACTGTTTCCATTTCTTCCTGTCCTCTGCATTTTGCTCTGTAACACCAACCACCTGCATGTCCTCTCTCACCACATCCATAAACCTTATCTAAGGCCTTCCTCTTTCCTGTTACCTGGCAGCTTCATCCTTAGCATCGTTTTCCCCATATACTCTGCATCCTTCCTCAGCACATGTCCAAACCAACATAATCTTGCCTCTCTTTTTTTTTCTTCTCATTTTCCCAATTAGCAATAAAACAAAATGTATGAACCAATGACAAAATCCCCATTTAAGAACGTCAATCATAAAAGGCCACTCAAACTAATGTAATTACAATCGATCAATATCAGTCAATATACATAATCTCTGTAGAAATGACAATCATCTGAATAATTCCACATTAAAGAGATCTGTAACTAATGAAGTGGTTGCCACTAGCAAACAACTTTATATTTCAGTGTTTCATCCATAAATTCAGTGCCTGCTGCATTTGAAGAATAAATTGCCTGTGATACATTAAAAAAATAATAAGCTGGTAATATTGCAACAGAGAATAGATGGCAAACCAATGACAATTTCATAGTTACAAGGCATCTCATCCCGGGGACACACTCAGGATGGCAGCAACCCCCCCTCCCCTTAAAGTACAAGACAGTATAAGCAATCCATCAATGTGCTGTAGGAGTAGAAGTCGCAGCCTTCTGCAACAAAATCAAGTATGCTACCTATTGTGCTACTAACGCTGCTTTCAAATGCTCTTAAACAAACAGTAAGAACCATTTTTTAAACAAAGCAGTTGCACACTGAAAACAAACTTAGCCTGAGCAGCAGTATACTTCTCTTGTCCTGAAGCACACAATTCCTTGAAAATACACTGAAATTCATAGTCTGGTAGCTGGTTTGAGCAACTTATCTATAATGTCTATGCTTTAATCCACAGACAGTAGCGGGTAGCAGGAATGTCATGTGTTTAAATTCCCTACATAGACATGGAATATAAGAAGCAATCAACAGCATGTGTGTGTGCGCGTCTCAGTGCCAGCATACAACAGCAGGTGTGTGCACAACAGGATGTAAATCTGTGTTGCACACAGAGGGCATTCTTAGAATGGTCCTAAAGACATGCATTTCTTTTTTATTAAAAAGTAAATGCTGTGGCAGCCCACTCCCCCCCACAACAGCGGACCCCTCACAGTCAGTCACAGTCAGCGGGGGCCTCTGTCAGCCAGTGTGCCAAGGCAATTGCCTAGGTTGCCTAGTGCTGGATACGGCTCGGCTATTGTGCCGTGAGTGATCCAGTCACCTTTTATCTCTTGTACCCCTTAGCAAGGGAAAATAAACAAGCTGTAATTTTAACATTTTCCTCCATGCTAAGCATCAACATATAACAAAGTAAATGTATGATCACCTGTAACTACCTTACAACTAGTGTTCAGTCCAGCAGCATGCAACTCAGTGGCAGTAAAGTATAACATCAGAGAAAGACTACATTATGGCAAAAACATTCCTCTAAAATGTCTCTGATTTTACCTAGATTTTTTCCCATCCCTAGTTCCCTGTGATTTGGGGAACATACTTTGGCAATAGCATACCTCTCAACTGTGCCAGATTTTGCCTTATATTTTTGACATTGCCCTAGTAAAACTTTTGATATACTGGCATACCTGTCAACTGTCCCAGATTTTCAGAGGTGTCCCTGATTTTGACTAAAATTGTAGCTCTGTCCCTTTTAATCCCTCCTTAAACTAGTGACTTTTGAAGACAAGGTGAAGAATTGCCCTTATTAAATAATGACAATAATTAAAGTTATAAACTTTTTTTACTTCAGAAAATGTATATTATTTCAGATTCTCTTATTTTATCCCTTATACAAGTTGAAAGTACTATCATTTTAGAAGTGTCACTGATTGTCCCTGTTTCCTTGATTCTTTTAAAATTTGTCCCTGATTTGTTTAGTGCTATGTCTACTGGTGAATAGCTAAGGCTTGCAGTCAATAATGTTATACATTAACATTTTATACTTCTTGTTTAGAGCATGCATGGTGATGGAAAACCTGTTCTATTGACTTTTTAAGAGAAATAAAGTAATACTTAAATATTCCAGAGTTTAAGTCTTTCCCCCGTTTTTTGAGGAAACTTGTTGAGAGCTGAGGTAAGCATGTGGTACAGAACATTACTGTACCGCTATTGCTACTGAGATAGTACCCTGCCCTTGTTCAATGTCATTAGTGAGGTTTATAGTTAGTCTACACTGACACACAGTATTCAGAAACTGCGTGCTTATGCAGAACTCATTGATTCCCCCTTTGTGTCTTCTTTGCCCTGTTATGACAAACGCTGCTTCTCCACCAATGTAAAAAAAAAAACAAAAAAAGAAACCGTACTTATATAAAGGTTTTATTTAAAATGGCAAGATTACTGATACTAAACTAAAAAAAAAAGTGTTTGCTGCAATTAAAACACTAGGCGCATTACCGTGACCGCAAAAGCCCAAATTTTTAAAGGGAAAAATTCTCCCTGAAACCAAATTTAATTTTTCTTTCCAAAAAAAAAAAAAAAAAAAAAAAAAAAAAAAAAAAATAAATAAATAAAAAAAAAAAAAAAAAAAAAAAAAAAAAAAAAAAAAAAAAAAAAAAAAAAAAAGAAAAAAAAGAAAAAAAAAAAAAAAAAAAAAAAAAAAAAAAAAAAAAAAAAAAAAAAAAAAAAAAAAAAAAGAAAAAAAAAAAAAAAAAAAAAAAAAAAAAAAAAAAAAAAAAAAAAAAAAAAAAAAAGGAAAAAGAAAAAAAAAAAAAAAAAAAAAAAAAAAAAAAAAGAAAAAGGGGGGGGGGTGGGGGGGGGGGGGGGGGGGGGGGGGGGGGGGGGGGGGGGGGGGGGGGGGGGGGGGGGGGGGGGGGGGGGAAGGCAGAGGGGGGGGGGGGGGGGGGGGGGGGGGGGGGGGGGGGGGGGGGGGGGAGGGGGGGGAGGGGGGGGGGGGGGGGGGGGGGGGGGGGGGGGGGGGGGGGGGCCCCCCCCTCTGAAAAAAAGGGAAAACAGGGACCCCTTCCCCCTTACCCTTCCCCCCTTTTGAAAGGGGGAAAAAAAAATTTTGAATGCCCGAAAAAAGGGGTTCCCCATTCCCTCCTGGTTTTTCCCCCCCCAACAAAAGGGGGGAAAATCTTTACGCTCCTCCAATAAGATCTTGGCTCAAACTACCAAAGCCAATAATTCTTCTGGGGATTCTCTATTCTCAAACTTTGTAGGTAAAATGTGGAACTCCCTACCGACCATGCTCACCTCAGAACCTTCACTCCTACAATTAAAAAAAAAGCTTAAACCCCATCTCAATACTCTCTGGCAATGTCCCTGTTCCAAACCTGATTAACCACTATCACTTGCCCTTCTCTTACCTCACTATCCTTAACCGCTTTTTAACAAGGCGCCTCGCCTTTGTAACTGACCTATGTTTTTTTTTATATGCTGCTGTTATTTTTTTCCCAAGATGTGATGTATCTTTATATTGTATTTAGAACTCAACTATCTTCCTTTTTTGCATTAACAATGTTCATATGTCTGTTATGTACCTGGAGCTTTTCTCCCCAGGCCTCCGCTGAAAATGGACATGTATCCAGTCGGACTCTCCCGGTTAACAAATGTAAAATAAAAAATAAATAAATAAATAAATATATGTGCAGTCACTGATAGGTGGCTGAAAGCCACAGAGAGAACACCAACAGTGCAAGGTTATAATGCC
Organism: Protopterus annectens; assembly: GCF_019279795.1. Classification (NCBI taxonomy): domain Eukaryota; kingdom Metazoa; phylum Chordata; order Ceratodontiformes; family Protopteridae; genus Protopterus; species Protopterus annectens. The sequence continues at coordinate 1,170,200,380 of NC_056727.1, forward strand.
CTGCACACATTTAGGCCAGCTACTTTACAGGCCGGGACTAAATGTGAGCGTGTCTCTGTTGCATAAAAAATAAATATACTTAAAGGCTGGACAAACAGGACAATGCACTTGATCTACTCCATGTTCGAGTCACCATAGGTAAAATCCAATACCACTTTCTTGCAAGCTATAGGTCCCTCTCTATGATCCAGGAAAACCATATCATGTATTTAAACTTATTAGAAACACTAACCACCCACCCAATATCATATTTATGGGTAACTTTAATTACCCCACTATTAACTAGGAATCCTGTATGACAGCAAATGTACATGCACAGAGATTCCTGGATTTTGCAAACACAAACTCCCTGGATAAGATAGTCAATACACAAACCAGGGGTGCAACCATAGGGGATCAGGTCCTTATTAATATGGGAGACTGCTGCACACCCCCTACTGTAATGCCTTCCCTGATATAAGGACACATCACACAATGGTCTCTTTGAAGTAAAAATAAAACCTGTATCCTCAGCTAAACATGGAATATCTAGGAACTATTTTAAGGCTAACCTTCTGCTATTAAGTGAGAACCTTGCAAAAGTTCAATCCCCAGAACTCCTAAGAACACTTCTGCCTGTGCAGAACTGTTGACAGAAACACTATACAAGCATGTTAATAGCTGTAAAGAGGCAGCTGTACCTACCAGGAAGAAGTACAGAATGAACTAAAAAAAAAGCCACCGTGGTTGAATCACAAAGTCAGTTGGATGTATAACAGGAGGAAGAAAATCATGTCAAAATTTTAGAGGTGCAGCACCTAGCAGGATAAAAGCACTCTCATCAAACTAAACAAACAACTCAGAGGACAGAAAGTATACCAAATCCAAATTTGAGGCAAGTTTGGCCTCCCACACCAACCACCACCAAGCATTCTTTATTTATGTCTGCAACCTCAAAGGCAGTACACAATTGTGTGCAGAGCTCATTGTAAATGGAACCATCTATACTGAGCCAGAAGATATAGCAAACCTCCGGTCTGATAAATTCAGCTCCAACTTTACTCATCTCTCCACCTCAACCTTCCCTCAGGGAAAATTAACAAATATAACTCCACCTACTATCACTAGGGAACAGGTCCTTAAATATTTTCTCTAAAACCAAGAACACTGCATCAATGGGCACTGACAATATCCCTGGATGCCTTCTAAATAGCATGAAACATGACCATCATGGCCTCTGGAATTACTATATCTGTAGCCTCCAAACAGGCTTCGTGCATAATGAATGGAGAAAGGCAACAGTCATCGCTCTGCACAAAGGTGGGCCATCCACAGACCATGGAAACTGCAGATCCCAAAGTCTCACTAGTCTTATATGTAAAGCCATGGAAAGAATTATCATGGAGATGATCAGTAAAGATATAGTAAACCTGCAGACACTGGACCCAACCCAGTTTTTTTTAGTCAAGGCCAGATCCTGCCTACTCAGTCTGGTGGACTTCTTTGACAAGGTCACCAAAGCAACAGATGAGAGAAAAATCATTCAGACTGCCTACCTTGACCTGGCCAAGGTATTTGACAATATCCCACTTGAGCACTGTTGACAAACTTAAGAGGTTAGTTACAAACCCAAATGTCAGTTGGTGGATAGCCAACTGGCTCACAGACAGGACCCAAGAAGTTATAATTGGGGAGTCTACCTCTACAAAGAGGCCAGTGACAACTGGAGTCCCATGGTGATCATTCCTTGGACCGCTCCTTTTTGGCATTTACTTCTCAGAGGTCACAGGCAATGTCAGTGGTCTCGCTGACTACATTTGCAGATGATTGCAAATTAGGAGCTGTCATTGAATCTCACACTGACAAAATGTTCTCCAGGAAGGGCTGACCCAGATAAACAGCTGATGTCTGAGCCATGGACTAAAACTAAATGCCAAGAAATGCATAATTAGTACCTTCTGGGAAGTCATTAATCTGTGGTAATTATCAAATTGACAACAGACCCCTTAGAGTTGACCCAGCAGTCAGGGACTTAGGGACACACGTAGATATTAATCCAGTCTTTGATCATCACTTATCTACAGTGGTAAGGAAATCATTCTGTGTTGCGCAACTTATAAACAAAGGTATGGCATCCAAGGAAGTCATTGTTCCATTATATTCGCATTCATCAGACCATTCATTGAATAGAATGCCCCCTTTGGTATATACCTAACCAGGCATATTCAACTGGAATGTCCACAGAGGTTGCTCAATAAAAGAATAAAAGGGCATAAGTAATATGTCCTATGCTGACTGACTCAAGCCCCTACCCTTGTATTCTGTGTCTACAAGCTTTTGAGGGGAGATCTATGCCTGGCATACAGGGCATTGTCAGACCGCACTCTGATGGACCTCCTGCATATCCACAAAACAAACAGTACCAGAATTGCCCATTCTAAAGTATTAAACCTAGCCTATGATATAAATAAGACCTGCTGGAGTGATAGGTATGTATCACAGAGACTACCCCGAATATGGAACAGGCTTCCCCATCCATGTGAAGGAAAGTTCCTGCCTAGCTCAAATTAAAGTGCAACTTGGACAATTGGATGGGAAATCGGAAGTGCATCCCTGGTTTGGCACCCATGTCTTTAATGGACACAGGTAGCCTGTAAATGGTTCATCTGTCAGGCCTATGCTCGCACTTATCAAGGTTATTAGAACTGGTCAGAAATTTGGGATGCATGACTAGGCTTATAAAGGCCCTTGAGGTTGTTAGCCTAGTAAAGACCTATGAGCCCATAAATGGAAATAATAATCAGGGAACTAATCGAGCAGGACATAGGGAACCTCCAAACACTGAACCCATATCTGTTTGGATTCTTCAAGGATAGGTCATGCCTACTCGGCCTGGTGCATTTTTTTAAAAGGTCATCAAACCAATACATGAAGGGAAAATGGTACACACAGTATAGCTCAACTTGGCCATAGCTTTTGACACAATTGCTCATGAAGATATAGTAGAAAGCTACATACGCTGGAAAAGAACACTTAATTCGATAGATGGATTGCTAAACCGTCTCACAGATAAAAACCAGGAAATCAAAATGGAGTACATTACCTCTACAAAGGTACCAGTCACCAGTGGAGTGACCAGGGTTCTGTGCTGGAGCATCTCCTTTCTGGCATCTACTTTCCTGAATTAAAAGCTACTACCAAAGAGCTCTGGCTGACTAAGCTTACAGATAACTGCAAGATAGGAGCAGTCAATGAATCCCCAAGTGACTTAAGATCCTGCATAAACGTTTTCCCCAACTAAGTAACTGATGCCAAAATCATGGACTAAAACTAAATGCCAAATAATGTATTATTGTATCCCTTGGGAAGTCATCCACCCTAGGATCAACCACACTGACAACATGACCCTAAGAGTTGACCCAGTTGTTCAGGATTTGGGATCTTATGTGGGCAGTGCCATACCTTTTGAACAAAATGTGTCCACAGTTGTAATTTCTTCTTTCCTTCTATATTGCATATTTCATAAACAATCGGGTTGTATCTAGATCTAGGAATGAGTTTATTCTCCGTTACTCAGCAGTCATTATGCCAGTTATTGAATCTAATGTCCCGTTTGCCATGAATATGTCCAGACACATGCAACAAGTACAGCAACCGTAGGGATACTTTACTAAAAGGATACACAGCCTAAACTACATGTCCTAAATTGAACTACTCATAGCCCTTCCACTACACTCAATGTCCCACAGACTGCTAAAAGGTTACCTGTGTCTGGCATGCAAGCCATCCAACAACCCAGTACTGATGGATTAACTGCACATAAGTACAGTGGCATCAGAAGTACTCTGCCTAGGGTTCTAAGTCTCGTCTGCAACATCAACAGAATTGCTTGGTGGGATAGGTAAATCGTGGTCAGGATACTGCTGCTCTTGAACTGACTTCCTATCCATAAAAAACAAATGTCATCCCTGTCCATAATCCATAGTCTATAGTCAAGCAGAATTTGAATCTATGGATGGGAAACAGATAAATTACCCTAGGAGTGCCCTCTGTATTACTAATGGACAGATACAGCTCTTAATGTTTTAGTGCAAGTATGGGTCCACTGAAATTATCTATAGTACAATCCCAGTTATTCTCATTAGGGTGATCTATAAAATTATTGACCATGGGATGATTAAGACCAGTCTCTAAAAAATGTGATAGGTTAATTGAAATGCAAAAAGGGAACCTGGCCAGGCTTATAAAACGCCTACAAGGGCATCTAGGCTATTACTTACCTATGGACCTTTAAAATGTAAAAAACGTATTAATACCCTCATTTATTTATTTATACCTGGAATACATTTTAAAAATACATGAACCAGTGAAAATGTCTTTGTCATTGGTTTGGGAGGAGACAGAAGGATAAGGGTATTTGTATCTCAGAAGTCAAATCAAATGTAAAGGGTTAATATCTGACTAAGTCTGTAGATGATTGTAAACCTGGTACCATCATAAACTTCCAAGAGGATGCCAAAATCCGCCAAGAGGGCATTTCCAAAACAAATAGCTAGTATCAAAACCATGGACTACAACAAAATGCTAGGAATGTACATTGATTATATCCTGTAGCAAGCATGACTTCTCTTGTAATTATCAGATTGACAACACACACCTAAAAGTTGATGATATAGTGATATAGTGCGGGACATGAGAACTTATGTTGACAACCAAATGTCAGGGATCTGGGAGTGTGTGTGTGTGTGTGTGTGTGTGTGTGTGTGTGTGTGTGTGTGTGTGTTCCAGCCAACCTTGAAGTGCATGTATTAATACTATGTTGTTTTCCCCTCACAGGCTGCGATAGGGTTCACGGTCCCTCCTGCTTCATCGTCACATATGCACTGTTAAGGAAGTCCTTTTTCAATGCAGAGCTTATATCTAGGGGTATGGCATCACTGTCTGGGAATGTAATTATTCCAATGTACTCTGATTTCATAAGGCTGCTCACTGAATTTAATGTCCCATTCGGTAAACACCAGTCCAAATAATTCTCACAACTGGGGCAACCACAACTCACTTTCTCACCCAAAGAAATCAAGGGCATAAATCACCAAAAACATACAGACCCTCACACAAGCCTTGTTTCTCTTTTCAATATCATGGAGGCTAATATGAGGCAATCTCTCTCATGCTTATGCAGCCTCAACAGACCTTATCCTGTCAGACCTATTACAGATTCACAAGTCCACTGATAACGTGAACATCTTCTGAAGGGATCACAATCTGTTTTGGAACATAAATAGACCATGTTGGAAGGACAGATATGTATCGCAAAAACTGTCTTCTACTCCACATAAAGCAGAAAAACTTCTCCTACTCTATTCAAATGTTACTTTGATAGATGGGAAACTGCAAATTCTCCCCTGGTTTAGCATCCATATTCCTCAGGGATAGGGGCAACAAGTAAATGTCCCAGCATATCTCCTCTCTATCTACCTTTGGGTTACTTATATGGAAATTTCTAAGGGGTAAAAACTACCACAGGAATGTAAGGCTAGGCTTCTTAAAATCATCACAGATCAGTAGCCTATGAACAGGCATGTGCAGATCCTACAACATGCTACAGCAGAGCTATACAGACTGTTTAGTACAACTATGTCATAACAAATGCCATAACAGGCACATACTGTGACCCTACAACATACTATGTCAGCACTATACAGACTGTACACATGTCCACATACAGCATATTTCAGTACCAGAACATCCATAGCACTATACACGACTGCTGGACTAAGTAGGTCTACTTAGTTAGCTTCCTACTGTTGAGTGAGTGCTGAAAATCAGTATTACAATCGAGGGTGCTTAACAACGATGTCACTTTTTCCAGGTGCTAAAAACATTCAGCCAACTATATCTCTACACAACACTCTTGTGTACCTCCCAGCAATCACAATCTTCTGTAGTGTGTGTGATGTTTTCTAATTGTTAGTCTCTGCTTCACGACACCCATGCAGACGGGCAATAGAGGTACGATTGCTGAATAGAGTTGCCACCTTTCGTCGCGGCTAAAACCAGAGTAAAGCCACCCTCGCGTCACCAGTTACAGCTATACTTTGATATTTAAATAACATTTTTAGCCATATTTTGGTATGCCACAACACATGTAATTCTATATGAATTACAAAAGGAGGTGATTCTAGGCACACTACAAGTGCTTAAAAGAGCACTTTTGGCTGCCATTGAGACTGTAACAGTACTATTTTCACAATATCTAATCGTACTTGGACCTAGGAATAGGGTCCAATCCCATCATGGTATTAGAAACCCAAAAGACTTGAAGAATAAAGCTAGACAATATATGCTGTCACACTGTCATCAAACTCAAGGCTGTTAAGCCACTGCAACATCTCCACGTTTAAAATATTTTAGGCTCATGCATCAGCACAATTCCAGTTTCCAAAAACGTTAAACAAATGGCCAATATTACGGTCAAGTTGTTTTCATCATAGTTTAGAGCTGCATCTAATAATTACTTATTACTGCAAAAGTCACCGCTGCAGGACCCAAAGGAATTAATAGTCTTTGTTTAACCAACAAATTCAAACAGCAATGCTTTACAGCTTGGTGCAATTCACAGCAACCAAGCACCACAACTAATGAGCAACAATATCTAGCTGCAGCACTCTTATAAAGAGATGCACGTCTTACTCTAAAGGTGACGTAACACAATCAAACTAATCCGGAAAATTACAAAAAAGTAATTTCCTCCAACTACACACAAGGAATCAGCAAGTCTACAAAGAAACACTTACAGGAACTGTACGAAAAAGGCAGTTTAACGTAAGAGTGCGTTTCTCTGTGTTAGTCTTATAAGTTACATTTCAAATTTTAATAAAAAAAAACAAACACGTTAGAAGCAACAGCTATGAAGTCTGTTGTTTCAACATACCTGAAATGACAAAAAATAATTAATTCCAGCAATAGTTCCTGCTGTTGCACGGCATTTTATTACAGGTGGAGTTGAAAGGAACTGTTGGATATGTAATTGAAATGGGCATTTTCAGGGTGTAAGGACTTAGAAGGGCTTTCCAAATAGCGTTAAACAGCAGAAACAGAAAGTAAACCAAGGGAGTTATTACTAATCCATCCAGCCCACACATTATATACAGAGCCGTGAGAAAGTTTACAGGCAGGAAGATGGAACTCCCTATATTCTTCACCTACTCTCCTCAGTGCTTGGTTTCCTTGATTCACTACTCCTGGATGGGGTTATCCACCCTAATCCAGGACCTACATGCTCTACCTCTGTCAAGCAATCATCCCATACTCCCCCCAGATACACATACTACCCCAATCTCATTCTCCTCCATCTGAAGCTCTAACTATTTTTCACTAAATATCCAATGTATTGTTAACAGACTCCCAGCATACCATGCTTTGATCCATCTGAACTCTCCACACATCCTTACCATGTCAGAATCCTGGTTAAAACCCTACATCACCACCTCTGAAATCCTACCCCCCAGGATATACATCTATCATACTGATAGAACAAACAGGAGCGGTGGAGGTGCAGCCATCCTCTACTCCGACCAACTTACTCTTTCTTCACTCCCTACTTCCATACCCAGCTTTGCTTCTGCTGAAATCCTAACTGTAAACTGCCATCTCAGCCCTCACAAAAAATGTTGCCATTGTATTTATTTATATCCCCCCAGGTAACAACATTCCTATTCTAGAAAACTTTCTCTCCTGGCTCACTCAACATGTTCCCTATGAAACTATTATACTCAGTGACACCAACATTGATTGGACTTCACCCTCCTCCTCATCTTCAAATCACAGCCTCAATCTGTTTGATTTCTACCAACTTATATCCTCCCCTACCAGGACCAACAAAAACTCTACCACTGGTTCTATAATAGACTGGGTCTTTACTTCCAATCCCAGTCTCTATCATGGCCCTGGCATCCTTCTAACTCACTTAGCAACCATTTCCTTACCTATATTCATAAAAGCTCAAAATATTCTCCCAAAGAACACCATTACAGAGAATGTCACAATCTAAATCAATCTGACCCTAATAAGTTCAACTCTGTACTGTCCAACATCAACTAGACCTTCCTTCATAACCTTCCCTTAATGATGCAGTAGCTACTTTCAACAAGATATTCCTTGATGTTCTGAACTCTGTGTCTCCAACCAAAAAAACTAGGGTAAAATCAAACTGTGCCCCCTGGCTCACTAAGCAAACGCACGCTGTTATGCATCAGAGGGATACTGCCTGGAAAACTTGGATCAAAAACTGAACTCCTCCCCTACTCCAACATTACAAGGAACTTAGAAACTTGTGTAAAAAAGTAGTCATTAAAGACAAAAAAAAAACATTTTTTTAACTCCAACCAAGGTAGCCCACACAGTAACCCCCCGAAAGTTTGGTCTACAGTTAATAAAATCCTCAATCGCAACAAACCTCCAACCCACAATCCCTTCCATCTCAGTACAACCACAGAGACTGCTGCACTTTAAACAAACACTGCATAGAAACAATTCAAAAACACAACAAAGTCCCCCTGCCTCTTCTCTACCATAACCTCCAGTCCCTCTTCCCCCATTACTTTCTCCTTTCAACCTGTTCTCACTGCATTCATCAAAACATAACTGAATAAACTCAAACCTTGTTCTCAATCAGTCAATAAATTCCTAACCCCCCACTTCCTTAAAGTCACTGCCAAATCAATTGCTTACCCTGTGTCTATCCTTAAAAATTGCTCTATTACTGAAGCCCTTGTCCCTGACATTTGGAAAACCTTTTTCACAGTCCCTCTTCATAAAGGAGGTAACTCTACTGACCCATCCAACTATCGTCCCATTGCGATTCTCTCCCCAATTTCCAAAATTCTTAAAATGTGTCCACACCCAACTACGTAACGCGTTTGGTGGACAACAATCTTACAACTCTTACCCAGCATGCATTTAGACCCCACCACAGCACGTCTACCACACTACTCTCATTCACCCAAACTGTAGCAGAAGCCCATGATAATAACCACCTAGTTTCCTGTCTATTCCGTGATCTTTCCAAGGCCTTCAATACAGTCTCTCACCCCAAAATGATATCCAAACTTTCTGATCTCCACCTCTCTACCCCCTCTATAAATTGCTTCTCTAGTTACTTATCTATTAGACAACAATCTATATGCTGGCAATCCGTTACCTCCCCATTTCTACCCATCAACACTGGAGTTCCCCAAGGCTCTATCTTGGGACCCCTTCTATTCAGTATCTTCACTAACAGACTGCACTCCACTACTAACCTCTCTATACTCTTACAATATGCCGATGATTATGTCCTTATCACCAGAGCCCACAGCTCCTTGCTTGTACCCAAGACACCTTCCCCTCCATTGAAACCTGGCTCACTGATAATCAACTACTATTAAATCCAAAAAAAAAAAAACTTCTACTTTTCCTTCCTAAAACAAAGATACATCTTAAACCCTCCTTCTCTATTTACCTCACTTAACAATAATGTCATCACACCTGAACCTTATACTAAATTATTCGGTGTAACTATCAATGAACAAAAATTTGACATGCATATCAAACAGTGTATAAAAAAAAAAACAACCAAAAACCTGGAATTCTGTACCGTAATCATAAACTACTCTTACCCTCTATCAAACCCTCCCTTGCTATGTCTCTCCTCTTACCCTGTCTTCTGTATGCAGCTCCAGTCTTTACTGACCTTCAGTCATCTCTCCTGTCCAAATTAGAACTAACTTACCACAAAATTGCTAGAATTGCATCCAGCCAACCATATAAAGCACACCACTGCCTCGCTCTTAAGTAGTTACTTTTGCCTGAATTCCAAAAACAACTTGTTCCACAACTACATATTACACACACTATACTCTACAACCCCACTTCTTGTCCCTCCATCTCAAACACTGTATCACTCTACAACCCCCGTCGCCAGCTTCACACATCTGACAAACATCTGCTAGAGATCTGCAAACCCACTAAACATACAGGAAAATCCCTTTATAAATTCTCTGTCACTCATATCTGGAATGCCCTTCCCTTTAATATAAGTATCATCCCCCATAAAGGCCAATTCAAACTCAAGCTTAAAAACTACCTACTAAATATCTGTCCTGTCCTTGTCAAACTCCTACCTGATATCTTACTGCTCTCTTCCTAATTCTATCTCCTTACTCTAAGCATATATCTTATTTTCTATTTGTCTCTCCAATACATCTATTACTGCATAACTACACTTTGTTTCTTGTAAATACTGATGCACATGGAATTTATTGCTGTCATCTGTACATATTTTTGCATATAGAATTTTATTGCTGTTCTGTACTAACATTCTGCAACTTGTACACAACTGTGTAAATAGTGGTTCTTATTTTCAATGTATAACTACCCAATACTATACTATTGTAAATATATCTCTGTTTGTGATATTGTTATTTGTATCTGGAGCTTTTCTCCTTGGGTCTCCACTGAACATGTGCCCCTGTCTTAATTGGACTAACCCGGTTAACAAATGATAATAAATAAATACAAATTGTGACTTTATTCAATATCCTATAGAATCTTGAAGGGGATCTGTCCCTTGCGTTTTGGGGAGAGGTAGATCATGGTCAAATAGGTTCCTAGGCAAGGTAATGGATTGGGTCCCCAACACACGCAGTAGTCTCCCAGCCATCCACAGCCATTCCCGGGTCCCATTACTTGGCTATTTTTCTCCAGTTATGTTATTTAAAACTGACAGGGTGCACACTATTTTCCTCTTTAAATCCAAATATCTTTACTCATTGCAGAAGTAATTTAAAACTTTTATTTCAGTTTTTTTCACACAAACACTGAGATATTTGCTAAACAAAATAATAGTTTCTCAGAATGAAAATAGATATGGCATTAACAGTACACTTTTCTGCCCTTGAAGCTTATATTCATTGAAACCCACATTGAAAGGAAATGCATCTGACCAATGGTGGATTAAGTTTGCCTTTGGTCTATTTTCAAACAATAGGCTCCTTGCACATATTTGTAGGACCATGCACGCATGCATGTGTTCTTTGATCACCTTCTTGATTATTCTAAATTATATTCCTTGTACAATAGACCATCACTTGGGGATTTCATATTTTTAGTTTTGAGCATTTTCCCAATTAGCTGCTGCTTCTTCTTTCGGCTGCTCCCATTAGGGGTCGCCACAGCAGATCAACTGTTTCCATTTCTTCCTGTCCTCTGCATTTTGCTCTGTAACACCAACCACCTGCATGTCCTCTCTCACCACATCCATAAACCTTATCTTAGGCCTTCCTCTTTTCCTGTTACCTGGCAGCTTCATCCTTAGCATCGTTTTCCCCATATACTCTGCATCCTTCCTCAGCACATGTCCAAACCAACATAATCTTGCCTCTCTTTTTTTTTTTCTTCTCATTTTCCCAATTAGCAATAAAACAAAATGTATGAACCAATGACAAAAATCCCCATTTAAGAACGTCAATCATAAAAGGCCACTCAAACTAATGTAATTACAATCGATCAATATCAGTCAATATACATAATCTCTGTAGAAATGACAATCATCTGAATAATTCCACATTAAAGAGATCTGTAACTAATGAAGTGGTTGCCACTAGCAAACAACTTTATATTTCAGTGTTTCATCCATAAATTCAGTGCCTGCTGCATTTGAAGAATAAATTGCCTGTGATACATTAAAAAAATAATAAGCTGGTAATATTGCAACAGAGAATAGATGGCAAACCAATGACAATTTCATAGTTACAAGGCATCTCATCCCGGGGACACACTCAGGATGGCAGCAACCCCCCCTCCCCTTAAAGTACAAGACAGTATAAGCAATCCATCAATGTGCTGTAGGAGTAGAAGTCGCAGCCTTCTGCAACAAAATCAAGTATGCTACCTATTGTGCTACTAACGCTGCTTTCAAATGCTCTTAAACAAACAGTAAGAACCATTTTTTAAACAAAGCAGTTGCACACTGAAAACAAACTTAGCCTGAGCAGCAGTATACTTCTCTTGTCCTGAAGCACACAATTCCTTGAAAATACACTGAAATTCATAGTCTGGTAGCTGGTTTGAGCAACTTATCTATAATGTCTATGCTTTAATCCACAGACAGTAGCGGGTAGCAGGAATGTCATGTGTTTAAATTCCCTACATAGACATGGAATATAAGAAGCAATCAACAGCATGTGTGTGTGCGTCTCAGTGCCAGCATACAACAGCAGGTGTGTGCACAACAGGATGTAAATCTGTGTTGCACACAGAGGGCATTCTTAGAATGGTCCTAAAGACATGCATTTCTTTTTTATTAAAAAGTAAATGCTGTGGCAGCCCACTCCCCCCCACAACAGCGGACCCCTCACAGTCAGTCACAGTCAGCGGGGGCCTCTGTCAGCCAGTGTGCCAAGGCAATTGCCTAGGTTGCCTAGTGCTGGATACGGCTCGGCTATTGTGCCGTGAGTGATCCAGTCACCTTTTATCTCTTGTACCCCTTAGCAAGGGAAAATAAACAAGCTGTAATTTTAACATTTTCCTCCATGCTAAGCATCAACATATAACAAAGTAAATGTATGATCACCTGTAACTACCTTACAACTAGTGTTCAGTCCAGCAGCATGCAACTCAGTGGCAGTAAAGTATAACATCAGAGAAAGACTACATTATGGCAAAAACATTCCTCTAAAATGTCTCTGATTTTACCTAGATTTTTTCCCATCCCTAGTTCCCTGTGATTTGAGGGGAACATACTTTGGCAATAGCATACCTCTCAACTGTGCCAGATTTTGCCTTATATTTTTGACATTGCCCTAGTAAAACTTTTGATATACTGGCATACCTGTCAACTGTCCCAGATTTTCAGAGGTGTCCCTGATTTTGACTAAAATTGTAGCTCTGTCCCTTTTAATCCCTCCTTAAACTAGTGACTTTTGAAGACAAGGTGAAGAATTGCCCTTATTAAATAATGACAATAATTAAAGTTATAAACTTTTTTTACTTCAGAAAATGTATATTAATTCAGATTCTCTTATTTTATCACTTATGCAAGTTGAAAGTAGTATCATTTTAGAAGTGTCACTGATTGTCCCTGTTTCCTTGATTCTTTTGAAATTTGTCCCCGATTTGTTTAGTGCTGTTTACTGGTGAATAGCGAAGGCTTGCAGTCAATAATGTCATACATTAGCATTTTATACTTCTTGTTTAGAGCATGCTTGGTGAAGGAAAACCTGTTGTACTGACTTTTCAAGAGAAATAAAATAATACCTAAATGTTCCAGAGATTGTCTTTCCCCCGTTTTTTGAGCAAACTTGTTGACAGCTATGAGGTAAGCATGTGGTACAGAACATTACTGTACCGCTATTGCTACTGAGATAGTACCCTGCCCCTTGTTCAATGTCATTAGTGAGGTTTATAGTTAGTCTACACTGACACACAGTATTCAGAAAGTGCATGCTTATGCAGAACTCATTGATTCCCTGACTTTGTGTCTTCTTTGCCCTGTTATGACAAACGCTGCTTCTCCACCAATGTAAAAAAAAAAACAAAAAAAGAAACCGTACTTATATAAAGGTTTTATTTAAAATGGCAAGATTACTGATACTAAACTAAAAAAAAAAGTGTTTGCTGCAATTAAAACACTAGGCGCATTACCGTGACCGCAAATGCAGTACCGGCATTCATTTATGAAGTCGATACTAAATTGCTGCACAACTGCAACCTATAATATATTTTTTATTTGACAACAGGTAACTCTATTAAAAAAGAGCAATGTTGGTGAATTAAACTTAAATTATTATTATAAGATGAATTATTGACTTCCTTTACTTCCGAAAATGAATGCATATGCTCATATTCTGTCATCTTTTCGGTATAAATACTTAAACTGTTATAACTGAAGATATGTCTTTATCTGTGTTAGTTGTAGAAATAAGAGCTGGAAAGTTATGCAACTGACATCGGAAACAACCTAACTTTACGAAGCTCTGCAGACACATACCTTGCAACGTCCTGAATCTTGAGCAACAGGAGTAAAAGCCTTTAACTAGCATTTACTGTCCACTCACCACAAACAAAGAAAAAAAAAAACCAAACAGTTCTTCCGTTAAGCACTGGATGCAAGCACTTGTTACATTTGTAACAAGTGGTTTGTTACTGTTACAAACAGCAGTTACTGAATGAAGCTTGTAAGCGATCAGTGCATACAATGCATACAAACAGTATAACTCCCAATTTATTGCAGGGCATTCAATGTTTATTTATTTTTTTTCAAGTATGAGGTTTGATAGGGCACAATCATAGATTTTTCTGTAATTGCTCTTCCTTTCCTATAGAATCAAAACATTTCAAGTGATGTATCAGTACATAAGGAAATCTTTCAACTTACCGCTACCAAAGTTGTGACAAATAAAGGTCCGAATTGATCGGAACCAAAGCAGTTGTGCAGGTATGGTAGTAATTCCCCAACAAAACAGATCGGAACCAATTCAGTTGTTTAGGTATGGTAGTAATCCCTCAGAAAAACAGATGGCGTCCAGAAACTGCATTGAACAGAGTAGATGTTCATCGTGCATACAGCTGCAGTCATAACAGATGGGTTCTCCTGCCGTCAGGCGGGTCCTCGGTCGGCCGAATTCCAAAGTCTAGGTCCAGCGTCGGTTGTCGTCGCTTCTTCCCTGATGTCAGTGCGACAGGGGTATAAAAGAACCAGCCGATGCCATTTTCTTCAGTCTTTCTTGCCGTGCGGTGCCTGAAGCAGAAGCAGTTCGAAAGTGCCGGTCGGCCAGCTCCTGAAATTACGAAAATTTTGCAACCGAAGTCTTCTTGAAAGCTAAGTACCCCGTTGGGGAAACTTTTCTTGCCTCAGACCGATGTCAGACAAAGTTAATTGTATTTCATGTGGGAAGCAAATACCGCATAAGGATTTTCATTCCCTCTGCATTCCTTGCTTAGGCCCAGACCACGACGTCTCGGTCTGTCATTTTTGTGCTACATTCAACAAACGCACCATTAAGCGTCGGATGGAGTTCTCCCAGCATTATTTTGGCAAAAAATGTAACTATATTATATCGTCGGATACTCCGACTCCAGTTTTGTCTAAAAAACGCAATGATAAGGACCGACACACGAGGTCCGCGGCCTCTACCGACACTATGCCAAAGCCGACTACAGGTGGTCCGGTTCTCAGCGAGGCACCTACGCAGCCCATGACTACCGACAACACTTCATTGGCGGTGTCTTCTGTGCCCGAGGTCGCAGGCTCCTCGGCCCACACCCCGACTACAGATACCGAAGCCAGTCTTGGTGGTGAATCTCAAAATGTAGACAGGTCTGCCTCCTCTCAAGGTGTCTTCAGACCTTCCTCTTCTTTTTCCATCAAGGCTTTCACTGAGTCTAAAGCAGCCATGCATTCTAAGAGACAAGCTACACATGGCCCTTCTCCAGGCCCCATGCCTAAAAAACAGATGCTTAAAATGGCTGAGGATTTAATTACTCTTATCAGGGGTTCTCAACCCCCCCCGGACAAAAGGCCCAGAGTGGAGGAAGAATCCCCCTCCTCTGACCAGGCCTCCATTATTTCAGAGCACTCTGATGAACAGGACCATTCTTACTCCCCTTTTGAAGATTCTGATGCAGAGGAGTCCATTCCCTCTGTCTCCCCCACAGAGGATTACTCATTTGGGAAAACCTTGCATACCTTAAGGGAGCACTTCCACTGGGAAGGCCAAGAGTACTCAGATTCCAAGGAAAGGCTTAGGGATTTTCTCTTGCTACCTCAGCACAGGCCTCTGGCTATACTTCCTGTCTTAGACATACTAGATGATGTGTACTCGGAGGCCTGTCTTAACCCGGATTCTTTACCTCCAGCCCCAGTCAAGCCTGACAGGTACTACCGGGTTCCTGGCTCACACCAATTTTTATACAAAAGCCATGCGGCTGACCCAGAAACTATCTCACTGGGCCCCAAGGGAATTAAGGCTTCCACTGCTAAAAATCCATTACTTTCCGAGAGAGATTCCAGATCCTTAGAAAGGTGGGGAAAAAAGGTATACACCTCGGCCACCTTAACTATGAGGGCATTAAACTGCTAGTTCCATATGCTAAAGTACCAACAGTTTCTGTTATCACAATTGAGAAGTAAAATGTCACAACCTGAACAACCAGACTTGAAGGAGTTGCAGGATTTGATGCATAGTGCAGAACAAGTGGGTAAACATACCTTGCAATGTGGTTTTGATGCTCTAGAGGCCTCATGTAGAGCTGCTGTTACAGGATCAGTGATATGTAGACATGCCTGGCTCAAGGAACAAACCTTACCAGATCATGTCAAAGCTAAATTACTAGATGCCCCTCTTCAAAGGGATGTATTATTTGATGTTAAAGCTGAGGAGGTATTAAAGAAAATGGAGGAAAAGGCTAAATCAATGCAAACAGTGAAAGATTTTCTACAGGTACAACCTCCACGTTTCAGTAGAAATTGGCCCTCCACAAATTGGTCCTTTCCAGCCACGGACAGACCCCAAAGAGGTAGATACAGGCGCCCGAGGGGCAGAGGGCAATCTCAAGGATCGTTTAGAGGCAGACAATGGCAAGCTCCTACACAAAGAGGTGGTGAGGATAGTTTGCAGCCATTCATAAAGCAAGCCCAATGACTTTCCCCTTTGCATGCCAAGCAAGGCTCAAATGGCAGCACCCTTAGGTGGAAAACTGGCATTATTTTCAAAAAATTGGCATATTGTCACAAAAGACAAATGGATCCTGGACATTATAAACAGGGGCTACAGATTCCATTTTCACACCCTTCCAAAAATGAGAGGCATGCCAAACCTGCCACACAATCAAAGGGCAGAGGCACAACTGCAAATTTCAAAGCTCCTAAACATGAGAGCTATACAAAAGGTACCTACGCACCAACAAGGTCAAGGTTTTTTCTGGTACCAAGAAAAGGAACCGACTGGAGACCCATTCTGGACTTATCCATCCTAAACACATTTCTGCTCGTACCAAAATTCAAGATGCTCACATTACAGCAGCTTTTTCCCATGCTGGGCAAGGAGTCTTGGCTGGTAACATTGGACCTCAAGGAGGCATACCTGCATGTCCCAATCAGACAAAATTGCAGAAGATACCTCAGATTTCTTGCAGGTTCAACCCATTATCAATTCTCTGCATTGCCCTTTGGCTTATCTACTGCGCCCAGAGTATTCACGAAATGCCTGGCATCAGTAATTGTCTACTGCAGACTTCAAGGGATACAAATATACCCATATTTGGATGACTGCCTGATCCAAGCGGACAGCAAGCACATACTTCTGAAACATCTGGCTTTTGTAATAATGTTGTTGAATTCTCTGGGATACACAGTCAACAAACAGAAATCAAGGCTAATACCCTCTCAGAAAATAATTTTCCTGGGTGCCAACTTGGACACAAACACCCAGATGGCCTACCTCACGCCAGAGAAGCAGGGGCAACTAACTCAATACTTCAGAACACTAGCAAATTTCACCAGGCTGACTGCAAGGAAAATCCTGCAGGCTCTGGGATTCATGGCATCTTGCATCCTACTAATCCCATGTGCAAAGCTGCATATGAGGAAACTTCAGTGGTACCTGAAAACCCTATGGTCTCAACACAGCCACAGTTTGGAAACAATAATACCACTAATTCCATGTCTTCAAAAGGAATTTCTGTGGTGGGCTCAAGCATGCCAAACAAACACAGGTCTCCCATTCTGCAAGCCTCAAGCAAATCAAGTCATCACAACAGACGCCTCGGACTACGCCTGGGGCGCACATGACAGATCGGTGCATTCAGGGCAAATAGTCCCAAAAGAAAAGCACCTTCACATCAATCAAAAGGAAATGCTAGCAGTAATAAATGCTATTATAGCTTTCAAAGACCTTCTGCATCCAGGTCAACTATTGATAAGGACAGACAACACCACAGTAATGTGGTACATAAACAAACAGGGAGGAACCCATTCATACCCCCTATGCAGGCTGGCCATGTCACTTTGGAACATGGCTCTGGAATTACAAATCGAACTTCAAGCACAGTACTTGCCAGACAAGGAAAACACGCTGGCAGACAACCTAAGCAGAAATATGACAGATCCACACGAATGGAAGTTGCATCCTCAAGTTTTTACAGAGATAATTCAAGCATGGGGAAGGCCAGACATAGATCTCTTTGCCTCCCACAAAAATCACCAATTGACAAAATTCTGCTCAAGGACTTTTCATCCAAAGGCCTGGAGAGTGGACACTCTCTCTTTCAGTTGGACAACAATGACAGTTTATGCCTTTCCACCTCTTCCTCTGCTGCCCAAAGTTCTATTAAAAACCAGAACAGACAGACCAAAGATGATTCTCATTGCTCCAGACTGGCCAAGACAACACTGGTACCCACTCCTGAGGAGCCTGTCGCATTCCCCTCCATGGACCCTACCTCTAATGCCTCTTCTTCTGACTCAGCACAGCTTCACAACTCTTCACAGTCAGCTGAAAACACTCAATCTGGCCGCATGGAAGATTCCTTAACATCACAACAGACCCTACTCTCCAAGGAGGTGCAGGATGTCATTTTGGAGGCCAGAAGGCCGTCTACTAGAAAAGCTTACTCCGCAAAATGGAAACGGTTTTGTGCCTGGAATGAGAAAAAGGGCCTGAATCCTGGAAAACTGAATTTACCTAAAATATTACAGTATCTAGCTGAGCTGCTAAGCAGTGGACTTTCATTCTCCTCCATCAAAATCCATGCCTCAGCCATTTCTGCAGAATACAACACTGATCCACCTTTATTCTCTCACCCCTCTTAAGACAGTTCCTCAGAGGGGCTAAGAATATAAAACCCCCAAGGAAACAACCAATACCTGCTTGGGACCTCAATTTCATTCTAGAAAAGCTGACCTTGCCTCCTTTTGAGCCAGCTGCCTCAACAGATTTGCAATATTTGTCCTGGAAAACAGCTTTCCTTCTGGCTATCACCTCAGCTCGTAGGGTATCGGAACTACAAGCCCTCATGGCTGTGCAGCCTTTTATCATCTTCCATCAGGACAGAGTTTCCTTACGAACCAACCCGTCCTTTATGCCAAAGGTGGTATCCAGGGTAGCTTTGAATCAGGCTATACACTTTACCTACCTTTTACCCTAATCCTCAAAACAAAGGGGAGAGACTACTACATTCCTTGGACATCCACAGACAGCTGCGTTATTATTTGGACAGAACAAAGCCTTTCAGAAAATCAGAAAAGCTCTTTGTGTCCTATGCTACAGGAGCTCAAGGGAAGCCAATTTCCAAACAGACAATCTCAAAATGGATAGCCCACTGCATACGCTTTTATTACTTTTTTCATGGTAAAACTGTACCTGCAGGCATCAGATCTCACTCCACAAGGGCCACAGCTACGTCTGCAGCTTTCCTCAGAGGAGTCCCTACCAAAGATATTTTGGAAGCAGCCACTTGGAGTTCTGTGCATACCTTCTCCAAGCACTACCACCTACCATTATACTCCAAAACTAGAGCAGGCTTTGCCACTGCAGTCTTGCAGGGCATCCTGGCTCCTCCTAGTGCCTACCACCCCTTTCTTAGCTTTGGGATTCTACCCATCTGTTATGACTGCAGCTGAATGCACGATGAACATAGTACAGTTTTGTACCTACCATAAATGTAGATGTTCGAGTGCTAATACAGCTGCAGTCCAGGTTTCCCTCCCTCCTTCTCCTCTTGGGACAGGCCTATTGGCTAACACCTCCTTATACAACCTGATTGGGGTATTCATTTATGGTGTATTTGCTTGCAATTACTGTATTTTGATTATATGGCATTGCTTTATTACACATATTTATGTATTGCCTTCCTTCTGGGGGCACCTGACATCTGGGGCAAGAAAAACTGAAGAAAATGGCGTTGGCTGGTTCTTTTATACCCCTGTCGCACTGACGTCAGGGAAGAAGCGACGACAACCGACGCCGGACCTAGACTTTGGAATTCGGCCGACCGAGGACCCGCCTGACGGCAGGAGAACCCATCTGTTATGACTGCAGCTGTATTAGCACTCGAACATCTACATTTATGGTAGGTACAAAATTGTACTTTCCCACAGTCAGTCAGCATCGCATTTTTATTGGCTGCAGGAACCAACATTAAACCGTCTCATACATAGCTAATGGTTGGGGGCATTCACAGGGTGAAAGAAAAGGAGGGGGTTCATGTGTGATCCTTGGACAGCAACTAAGGAAACCGTGAAAAATAACAAAGGGCATTATTAGCAAATGGTTTGAGCGCCCTTATGTACTCTACAGCTATGCAAGACTGTTGTATACTTAAAAATGGCTCACAGTAATGGAGCTGTAAGAATGGCTACTGCAAAAAACAGTTGAAATTAAGATTTTGGACACTTGAAGGAGTATGGTACAGGGCTGCATTTATATGATGGGGGAAAAGGGACCTTGGAAATGAGAAAACAAGTATAGCAGCACGTAGTGGTCCTTTAAGAAAGAATTGAAATTAATCATTCTTTTTTATGGGTTAGTACTTTGTACAACATGTTTTTCAAAGGAACAGTACTTTAGGAAATCATTAACTTTTTTCTTCTTTTGCAAGAGGTACTAGACTTTCATAAACTACATGGGGGGTTGGGGGGGTGTGCCTTCATGGATCACCTTTAAAACCTCGAAACCGCGTTTGCCCGACACACTAATGACCGAAACGATAAGACCGACAACATAAAACGCCGACAACGCAAAACACCGAAAACCATTACACCAACACACTACACGTAAACAACACAGTACACTACATGACATATGCACTATCCCTAACCCAAACCCTAACCCTAAGGTCCGACACTACCGCACACTTACCCTACCTGCACCCTAACCCTAACTCACTTACCCACCCCTAAACCCACAGTCCCTCGCTATCGCACACACACCCTACCTGCACCCTAACCCTAACTCACTTAACCCACCCCTAACCCACAGTCCCTCGCTATCGCACACACACCCTACCTGCACCCTAACCCTAACTCACTTAACCCACCCCTAACCCACAGTCCCTCACTATCGCACACTTACCTGTCCGCTCCCTAACAATCCCTCACTCGATCGCACACTTACCGAGTCCGTCGGGTTCTCACCTTTTCGGTCATCTGCGTTTTCGGTATTCTCGTCCCGTCGGATTCCGTTTCGGGCAAACGCGAGTTCGTGATTTTAAAGGTGACCCGCCTTCATATATCCTTCACTGTTAGGAGTAGTTAACTCCAAGAGTGTTGCAGCGTTACTGCATATTGGCAAAAACTGTATATTTTACATGAATTTCTTTATTTGTATTCATGTACTTTTATTGACTAGGCAGTCCCACTAGATGTGTGCCTGTTTTCTGAAGGAGGTCTTGAGCTGATATTTATGCATTTACAACAGAAATTTGGTCAGGACACCAAACAACCCCGCTCCTTTTTTAAATAATTTCTTGGGGTCTTGTACATACAGTTCAGCTATCAAAAACTCCGGTAGGTTGGACCACCGGTTTAGTGTCTTATCTGAAGGGTGATTCAATAAAAACTGCAAGAAGCTGGAGTCTTAGGATCATGGGGTATCAGTGATCCTTAAGGACATGTCAATTCTTTAAACTACATGACTTCTAAATGCTCATGGCTTTTTACTTTTTAAGTCTTTATGAGTACATTCAGGCCGAAGATGTCTGTTAATTTTTAAGGGAAAATATCTCCATTGAACACCACATCTGAAGGGGGCAGGTGAGTCTTCTCAGCCTTTCAGGAAAAAGGCAGACTCCTTGCAAAGTAGTTTGATGAACTGTATTACCATCTTGAAGATTATAAGCTTTTTGTGGTGTTTTAATTTTTCTATCCTGGCATCTAACTCTGTGACTTAGTGTTATAAATTATCCAAGAAGAGCAAGAATGAATTAGTGTTTAATTTATGCTTCTCTCACTTTTCAGTTGTTTATGCACATTTTCACTCTGTTTGCGTTGACATTTTAAATTCTAATTGTGTATATTCATGTTTTGTAAAAGTGTGCATTATAATCAAAATCCTGCAATAGGATGTGCTCTTAAGTGGTTTTTGCTATAGGCTAAGTATAATTACATTTGATGTCATGTTTGGATTACAGGGATCAGAATAAATACAAAGAGGCAGCACACTTACTCAATGATGCCTTGTCAATTCGAGAAAAGACTTTGGGCAAGGACCACCCTGCTGTAAGTACTACTTTTGGTTTGTTGGTTATTTTTGGTAGAGGATATTACTGTTTCTGTGATCCATCCTTTTCACTGAAATGAAACACACACACACACACACACTATATGAGGGCTATCATCATCAGTGGGGATGCCAAGCCCATATCCCCTGGGCTTGTGGCTATTGCTGTCATGCAAGCCTCTTCTTGAATGGGAGCAGTTTGGCTGACTACCACCATTGTTCATCCTTCTAGATGGATGAGCCAGCATTAACCTGTCACTCTAATTTCTCCCTGTCTGCCTTCTCCAGCATATGAACCACTCACTAGTCAAACTTGGATCATTTGAGCTGTAGTTAGGGCTTTAGCCTTGCATGCCACAGAGCTGGAATTCCATATGGCATATTTAGTCAGGCCTTTATCTTGGATGCTACAAATCCAGAATTCCTTTTGGCATATTTTAATTAAACATGTTCATTTCAAGCCCGTTAGTTACTATCTTGCAGATTTTTTTTCCTATTGTAGTTATTGTTTTATATGTTTTGTTGTACTGTGCTTTTCTTTCATTCTAGTTTTTATTGTATGGATTTTATAGGTTTATAGGTACTAACTAGGTTGTTGATCTGTGAGGATCTTTAGAAGTTTAGTCCCGCATTCCTATATTAATATTACCCTTGTAGATTTGTTGGGCCACAGAAGTATACGTTGGTTACTTACATGTTTCCCCTGTCTATGATGGCCTTTGGAGCTAAACTAGGCATGAATTTGCAGTTACCCATCCATTTGTCCAAGTTATGCTTGGATCGAGTAAGAGAAGTGGTGTGCATTATGTGGAGAGGACACTGCTTCCATACAAGTGCTATTCTCTGTGATACATACCCATCCCTCTGGCATGTGCTGTTAATCTTGCAAATTAGATTGATGTTTCTTGAGTGGTGTTTCTGATGCAGTAGGACTTCTAGATGTGTAATAGGTCTTATAGAACAGGAAATGTTGAGACTCCATAAACAAGGCAGAGGTTGAATCTCTGTAGCTTGTTTGATGCCCAGAAGGGAGACAAGGCTTTGAGATGGTCTGCATAATTTTTATGATTTGGGCCCTTGATTTTTTTTACTATGACAGAATTGTGGGTGTTCCAGCTCTGACAAGTGTTTAAAAAGATACATACTGAAAAGCGGCATTAAACTTAATGATTGACCTAAGGCGTACAGAGGAAAATTATATCCCTGGATCTGGATGCCGTACCCTGTGATGCAACTTGTACAATGCAAAAGGACTTCTTACAGTAGTGGATATGTGAGTGCTCAGTGGACAGTTCAATGCCAACTTAGGTTCCCAGGTCTCTTAACTACTGGATCAGTTCAAAGTGGTAGTTACAAAGGGAGTCATGCTTGCTGAAGGAT
Source organism: Protopterus annectens (assembly GCF_019279795.1). Classification (NCBI taxonomy): domain Eukaryota; kingdom Metazoa; phylum Chordata; order Ceratodontiformes; family Protopteridae; genus Protopterus; species Protopterus annectens. Next base: position 1,170,223,995 of record NC_056727.1, read on the forward strand.
ACAATTATACATTTGCTGGCATTTAATTTCAGTCCATGGGTTTGGTGCTGTTTGTTTAGGACATGCCCTCTTGTAGGGTGTTTGTGTCATCTGGTGAGTTTATGATGGCACCAAGTTTGCAATCCTCTGCAAACATGGTCACTCACAATACCTTGGCATTAGCTTTGCCCTCTGAAACGTAAATGCCAAAGAGAAGTGACTCAAGGACTGAACCCTGGAGAACTTTACTAGTGGCAGGTGTTTTGGAAGACTTAGAGCTACTCCACCCTTGCTTTCTTTGTGCTCTTTTTCAGCCAGTTTGCTATCCAGCAAGTTATATAGCAGTTGACCTTTATCTGGGAGAGTTTATCTATGATGCCTGGTTGTAGGATGGTGTTGAATGTTTTTGCAAGCTCTAGATAGGTAGTGTGCACTGATTTGTCCTTGTACATTGCCTTTGCAACTTTTTCAGAGAAGATTACTAGTTTAAGTAGGCAGGACCTGCCTTTGGAAAATCCGAACTTGGTTAGGTTGAGAGTCTGAAGGTTATGTATACCCCAGTTTATTAGTCCCATAATGATTCTTTCCGTATGCTTGCAGATGAGGCTCTTGTTCTTTTTGTGCTTATTCTGTCCCCCTCCCACTATTGACTGCCCACATTCATTTCTGTTTATTGGGTGATAACCGATTAGGTTGTGGCTGCAGTCCAAACAGTACTCAGAGAACTTTCTGTTTTTTTTCACTGTAACCCCAGCCCTGGTGGCTGATGTACAGTCTTACTGAAGTGAGGTTCTACACTTCCTTTCATTCACCTTGGATAAAGGCTGATGTGTGGACATGTGCATGGATCTACATACAGTGGATATAAAAAGTGTACACACCCTTGTTAAAATACCAGGTTTTTGTGATATAAAAAGAATTGAGACCACAATAAATAATTTCAAAACTTTTCCCACCTTTAATGTGACCTATAACCTGTACAATTCAATTGAAAAACAAACAAATCTGTTAGGGGAAAAAATATAAAAAAATAAAAAAACGTACAGTAAGCTGGTTGCATAAGTGTGCACACCCTTAAACTAATGCTTTGTTGAAGCACCTTTTGATTTAATTAAGACATTCAGTCTTCTTGGGTAGGAGTCTATCAGCATGGCACATCTCGACTTGGCAATATTTACCCACTCTTCGTTGCAAAAGCGCTTCAAATCTGTCAGATTGCAGGCCATCTCTTGTGCACAGCCCTCTTCAGGTCACCCCACAGATTTTCTGTTGGATTTAGGTCTGTGCTCTGGCTGGGCCATTCCAAACCTTAATTTTCTTCTGGTGAAGCCATTGTTTTGTTGATCTGGATGTATGCTTCGGGTCATTGTCTTGTTGAAAGGTGAAATTCCTCTTCATCTTCAGCTTTCTAGCAGACATCTGAAGGTTTGGGGCCAGAAGTGACTGGTATTTGGAACTGTTCATAATTTCCTCCACCTTGACTAAAGCCCCAGTTTCATCTGAAGAAAAGCAACCTCAAAGCATGAAACTGCCACCACCATGCTTCACAATGGGGATGGTGTTCTTTTGGTGATGTGAAGTGTTTTTGCGCCAAATGTACCTTTTGGAATTGTGGCCAAAAAGTTCAACCTTGGTCTCATCAGACCATAACACATTTTCTCACATGCTTTTGGGAGACTTGATGCATTGTTTTGCAAATTTTAGCCAGGCCTGGATGTTTTTCTGCATAAGAAAAGGCTTCCGTCTTGCAACCCTACCCCATAGCCAAGACGTATGGAGAATACGTGAGTCTGTTGTCACATGTAGACACAGCAAATACTTGCCAGAAGTTCCTGCAGCTTCTTCAGTGTTGCTGTACGTCTCTTGGCAGCCTCCCTGACCAGTTTTAGTCTTGTCTTTTCATTAATTTTGGAGGGATGTCCAGTTCTGTGCAACATCACTGTTGTCCCATATTTTCTCTACTTTTTGATGACTGTCTTCGCTGTGTTCCATGGTATATCTAATGCTGTGGAAATTTTTTTGTACCCTTCTCCTGACTGATACCTTTCAACAATGAGATCCCTTTGATGCTTTGTAAGCTGTCTGCGAACCATGACTTTTGCTGTAGCAGGCAACTGAGTAAATGTCAGGAAAATCCTACTAGGACAGCTGAACTTTATTTGGGGTTAATCAGTGTCTCTTTAATTGATGGCAGGTGTGTACCCAAGAAGAGCGAATGCTATAATTAAATCAAAAGGTGCTTCAACAAAGTATTAGTTTAAGGGTGTGCACACTTTTGCAACCAGCTTATTGTACGTTTTTTTATTGTTTATAATTTTCCCCTAACAGATTTGTTTGTTTTTCAGTTGAGTTGTACAGGCTATAGGTCAAATTAAAGGTGGGAAAAGTTTTGAAATGATGTATTGTGGTGTCATTTTTTTATATCACAAAAACCTGACATTTTAACAGGGGTGTGTACACTTTTTATATCCAGTGTTATATCCCTTTGTGCTGCTTGCTGTATACTCCTTCTCTAACAGGTGCTGGCATTACATTGCACTTGGCTGTCTTGCTCTGTCGCACATCCTGGGAATGAGTGACCCAGTACTGGCCAGTCACTCTTGCCTTCTCTTGCCATCACATCCAACTTCAGGGCCTTTAGTCATTCACAGGTTACACAGGTGTCATTCAGGGAATTATTCTTCTAAAAACTGATTTATTGGTTGGTTGGTTCATTCATTTCTTAATTAGTCGCAACAGTGACCAGGAAGCCTTCTAGGTCTAGTATTACAAAAAGAGCACTGGAGGGCTCATTGAAAAGTAGCTTCGTCTTGCTCCTGAGTTTGCTGATTACAACACATTGCACATTATACTTCCCCTGTAGTAGACATTTTCTGCAAGTTGAAGAATCTCTACACTTTAGTTTCAGGTGTGCAGTATGCAACTTCTTGGGCATCAAACCAATGAGCAACTGAAAGGCTTCCTTAACTATGAAGTAAGAAAGGCCCTCCTACTGACTCATTACACCTGGGGATGTCTAGAAATAAATAATGGGATATGTTATGGTCTAGGACCCAACAGATGTAAATCTTCAGATATCCAGTAATTGATTTAATTATAGTTCTAATGTGTGTATCTTGTGTGGCAGGACTAACCTTCAGAAATGGAATTTGAATCAGGGGGTCTTCTAGGAATTGACCTAGCTGTGGTGAACACCGCAAATGCATCTTTTCACCTCTCTGTACAAGAGTCAGATGACAAAACTGTGCTCCAGGATGATTTTTCTTTTCCTTGAACAGAAGTGTTTCTCTAATGTTTTTCACTCTTTACAGTAATATCCAGGGTCTTTCTGAAGATTCAGAAAGACTCTCCAAATATCATTATGGTGACTGCATTCTGCCCAGACAACAGTGGTTATCCCTTCTTTTTGAAATGGCCAAGAGTAATTGCCATAAGCTGTTACACAGACGCATGTTTGATACATCCCGACCCCAAACAACTACAACTGGCTGTCTGGATGATAGAATCCTAATACATTTTACCTAGCTTTTTTTCCAGAGGATATGCAGCAGGTATTAAAGGAGACAAGAACACATGCTACTGGATTATATGTTAGCAAATGGACAAGGCTTTCTTGTTGTGCCAAAAAAAAAAAAGGATCCAGTACCCGTTCAGGGACAGTGTTTCTCTGGTTCTTCATTATTTGTGAGTTACTATCCGCTGGCCTGTCTTACTCGTACATTGAGGTTCATTTGTCAGACATTTCAGCATGTTTGCCCATGGATCCCTCCTTTCAATGCAGTCTCATGTGAAAATATTTTTGAAAGGGGTGTTACCAATCCTCCTAGAAAACAGGTGGCTGTTCCTTGAGATATTAATTTTGTGTTTGAAAAACTATCTCTTGTTCCATTTGAACCATTTCATCAGGCTGACTTGAGGTTCTTAACATGGAAAACAGTGTTCTTCACTGCCCTGACCTCTTCAAGAAGGGTATCTGAGTTGCGGGCTCTTCTGATGGGTCAACCTTTTCTCGTTTTTCTCACATGTAAGGGGTTCCATAAGAGCTAATCCTTCTTTTTTTATCTAAAGTGGTATCCATGTTTACTTTGAACCAAGTTATTAATTTCCGTCTTCTTTCCTGAACGTAAAAATGAGGGAGAAAGAGTACTCCACATGTTGGATGTTTACAGACAACATTGGTACTATCTTGACAGAACAAAATCTTTCAAACTCTGATCAGGGGTTCATTTCTTGCGAAGGTAAAAAAAAGGCAACCTGTTTCAAAACTATTTCCATGTAGCTGTCTCATGTCTGTATCTTTTGTTATTCCTGCTACAACAAGGCACTTTCAGATAGGGTCAAGATTCATTCTTATAGGGCCTTGGCTTCAATCTGTGGCTTTTTGGAAATGGTTGGATTCTAGAAGTATTCTATCGGCAGCAATTTGGTCCTCTGTGCACACTTTTGCAAAGCGCTATAAACTAGATTCCTTCTCTGGGCCTAGGACAGGCTTTGCTAAGACCATTCTTCAGGGGCTTCTGGACCCTTTTCCTTTCTCCCACCAGTTAGTCTAAGCTATGTTAATCTACCCGTATAGGTCAGGCTTACCATGACCGTAGATGTTTGAATGATCACTGCTGCAGTAGCCACTCTGTCCTTCCAGCCCTCTTATCTTTGTATGTTTTTGTCACTAGGATGGTGACCTTTACTTTATTTTCCTAGCATTGTCCTTGTCAGTGCTTTAACCTTTTTCTTTCTTTTGGCATGAAAGCTCAGAAGGGCTTCACACCCAAAGCTGTCTATTTAGTCAGCCCAGCTCAAGTTGATTATTGGTTTAGGTAGGTAGAGGGTGTTTTGAAGCTTTGGAAGCTGTAAAGCTGTTATTTCCTTAGCAGAATGTAGACCATATAGCTAAGGTTACTGCAGCAGTGATCATTCAAACATCTTCTGCTATGGTAGTTTACTTATACAACTGTAATTTACATTAATTATATAGGTTCTGTCTTTCATTCAATTTACAATCCATCCAGCCACATAAGGGTCTACCTCATGTTCTTTTAGCTTATTTACAGTGAATGCAGTGTGGGTATAGTGTTAAAAGCCTTGGCCAGATCAAGGTATGCTATAGGCAGATGTGACAAACTTTGACAGAACCAGGCTGTTCTGGCAGATCTGTCAGGTATTGAGTGTTATACTTTATGAAGTCAGAGATAAAACGATGTCCTTACTGAAGTCACTGTCACAGTATTTCTCACAAATAGGTCATCACCGTTGCCATCTAGGTGGGGTGCCAAAGCTTTACCTTCCCTAGGTCGTACGTCCAACACATGACATCAGCTGATATATATTGGGGCATAAAGATGGATATGTGAGTGTGACTCCTCAGACGGTCTCACCACCAGCCCAAACGCAGGTCGTGCATCCATCAAACTGTTCATTGTTTGGTCATTTATGCCTTTGCTTCATTCATTTTATCCAGATAAGTACCCCATTGGGGAACCTTCCTTTTTACCTCACAGTTTTTTTTTGTTTGAAAGTTGTAGATGTCAGGTAAGAGGATTAAGTGCAAATACAAAATTGTGATTCTGAACAAGGGCTTGCATACCAAGTGCCTTTTTTGCCTAGACACAGAACATGATCACAAATCCTTAGGTTTAGACTCTCTAGTCTCAACACTTTTCTTGAGACCCAGCGTGTTAAGGACCTGGCCCAGTCCAAGATGTCTGACTCTGCATTTATACTACCCCAAAAGTGAAGAGTACTGCAATAGTGATATAAAAGGATGTAGTATAGTTCTGTAAAATCTTACCGTAACAGTAGATGTCTTTCTCTTCACTATTGCAGTATTTGATCCCTCCCTCCAGCCCCCTTTTTCTTTTGGGTTTTGATTTGGCTACCCTCCTGGCCGAGAGTTCCCACTTTCCATCTGCATTGTTTACCTTTGGATGTGCATAGGCACCTTTTATCCTGAGGAGACTGTTCTCTAAATTGGAGCAATTCAGTTCTGGGTAAATGCGTTCATACAGCACCTTTATTACCTACGTCATGTGCATGGAGCATGTGTGTGACATACAGCTCATACAAGATCTAAAGGCTTTGACATACTGGCTGAACTTCGGGCTATCCTTGGCAGGAGATCCCCAAGGTGAATAATACTCAACATTGAGAAGGACCTCTGTTATGGTAAGATTTTACAGAGCTCTAGGGTTTCGTATCAATGGAGTAATTTGACTGGGTTTCCCAAAAGGCACTATAATGCACTTTTTTACACTGAGTTTTTATCAGTGGCACCAGTCGTGTCTATTTTAGACCTTCTTGCAGAATGTTGATGTTATGAGGAGAATTTTTGATTACTCCCAATTTACGTTCCTCTGTGAACATGGTGAGCCACATTAAAAGAAAAGAGAGAGAATATGTTTACATTGTCAAGAAGAAACAAGTACGGAACATGTGTTTTTGAAATGTAAGAGAGTAAAAAAAGTAATGGGGAAACTATGTAAAGAAGAATTTTTGAAGATATAAAGGAAGTGGATATGGTAAGAATAGAAACAAAGAATATGTTAAAAGGATAGATAAATTATTTTATGTTCTGTGGGTTATATGGAATGAAAGAATAAATGAAATTATGTTTAATGGTAAATGGATTTTCCCAGCAATATGAAGTAAAATCAGATAGTGGTTATGGAAAAAGGAGTTGGGGTCTAATAAGGATGAAAAGATAGCATGATTATGTAGGAAATTATGAATATGTATAAACAGATTTGTATATTTATATATTTGTACATATGCAAGTATTTTAAATATGTAAATGTTTTGTAAATAAGAGTTTTTTGTATATAAATAAAGGACCCCTGACAAAACCAAACTGGGATGGGCCCGGTGTCTGTAGGTTGCCACAGTCTTTAAGGCTTGTTTGGGATAGACCTTAATTGGGAGGGAAGTTTATTCTAGATGCGTCTTACATTTAAAGGATATTGAGACTCCCCAGATATATTCCTGGTTTTGGGAATGCTGATTAGCCTCCCAGCAGAGGATCTGAAGTCACAGTGACGATGTGTTTCTTGTCAGGTTACAAAGTTTGATATGGCTGAAGAGGTTGGTAAGTAGAGAATTTTATGGGCAAATTTCAGTTGGGTGAAGAACAACCAATTATAAACCTCAAACCACTGGAATTTTTGCATGTATTCTACCATGATGACCAGGATTGAATTTAGCTACCCGTGTTATAACCCTGGTTATAGAAGGGTGGGTGGTAGCCCAGTGAATTTAAGAACAGAATAAAGGAGCAAAGGTGATGCATATTTTTTGGTAGGGGCTTTCCTGACACTGAATGTGAGGAATGCTGTGGTTCTGTAATGTGTGCCAGGTTTTTGATTATTTCTGGTCATCTGCAAATTTTAAGTAATTGTTCAAGATGCAGTCAAGAAGTTCTACTGACCTAAATTTCTGTGCCAGTGGTTGGTTTAAGAAGGTGTTGCTAAGACAATTACTGTTTTGAGTATAGGAGGGAGTGACGTTCAATAAATTAAAGGAAATGCTGCCATATTAGCAGAGGCACATGTACATTAATAGAAAAGAAAGCAAACCATATTTACATTTTTTTCATGTATACATTATACATTACATGTTTTCTTTTTTCCTTATAATTATCAATAGTTCAATATTACTGTGACGCCCGTGCCCTGGCCCAGCAATCAAGGAGCCTCAATCCTCACCACTAACACCAAAGAGGGCATCTCATACACACAGTAAAGTGCAATTTCCCTTAAGAGTACACAGAGATCACAGTCAGTCTGGCTCTGGTTGCTCCCTTGCTCTCCAGGTCCCCAATAAGACTCCCCACTGGCACAGCTATAGGGTCCAGATCTCAGCCTAGCTGGCAAGCTAATCTCCAGTACCCTCTCTGTCCAACAAGTGCTTTGTGTCCCTGCCCAAGTAGCTGACACATGAGCACAATTTGAGGTAAGTATTTATACAACTTCACAGACACTCCTGGGAAAGGCTGACACAGATTCTCCAGCTGTGCCCCTTTACTCAGACTATACGGTAGTAATTCCTGCCACCACCAGCTAATAATTATCAGCTACCCAAAGGCCCTTAAAAGGGTGTCTAATTATTACTGTGCAATATTATTATCTAATAGTGTAACTTAAGCAGTCAAGGCTTATTGGAAGGGCTTAGTACAGGATCACTTATAAGCATGCAGTGTACTCTAGAGCTTAATTTATCTTAGCATAAACCAGCCACAGTTGAAGAGGGTTTAAAATATTTAATAATAAATACTAAAAACACAAGACAATACTACTACACCACAGTGCTATTCAAGAGTTCAGAGATCACACAGAAACTTAAAATAATTCAGTAGTACAGTTCTGACATAACAGAAAAACATAGTCTAATCTTTATAGTCCTACCTATTTCTGCAAGAAAACACACTTCTAAGATAACTTACTTAAGACAACAGGCAGTGCTGTAGGTTTGATATCAAGACAAGAATGCTTACAGTCTCTCTGAACAATAGTTTTTTTAAAATCACTAACTAATATTTCTGCTGGGCCCTCCCAGATTACATCATTCTCATTTAGTTCCCATTACATAATTTCTTTGACACTTAGTGTGGAGTTCCCAGGCCAACAGGCTACATTATTTAACAGTCTTAACACCTACTCAAGAAGCTACAACAATAAAAGACATTTCATATGTACATTCTAGTAATTATTCCTGAAGTTAAAACAATAGAAATAATGTGTTCAGCTAGCCTCTTTGGCACCACTATCTAGATCAAAGGACAGATTTAAAATAATTTTAACTTCAAAAGAAAGATTTGAAATGCTTGACTTTGTTTTCCTTACAGCAGATGGCAATGTTGCTACAATCTTGAAGTTCAACATTTTAGTATTTTCTTTCATTTAAGAAACAAGCCTGTATTTTACATTTATATTTACAAATGACAGAATTATGTGCACAATTCTATCTGGCTAGGCTGGCAGCCTTCACCGTTCTCTACCAGTCTTCACAATTACATAAATTGCTGAATTCCTGCATTCCCTTAAACTTCACCCCTTTTCCTCCTGAACATTTTTCTCCATGGATTGCTCCCACAAATACCATTTATTTATATTTAGAGAATGGGCAAACTGTACATCAGTACCCTTATTGAAGAATGAGCATTCTCCAGCCGGGTATTAATGTACAAGTAATGCCCACTGAAAAACGAGCCTTCCTCTTTATGGCAGCATATCAAGCTGCCATGGAGCTTGGACTGAGAAAACGAAACCGTCGCCATTATTTTACACTCGCTAAACTGCGCTTTTTCTGTAGAGTGTAAAATAAAAAAAGAAAAAAAATTAAAATAAAGCATGTGTGTGAGTGTATAAGAGGAAGAGAGAGAGACAGTGATTGATTGAGCTAAACAGAAATGTGTGTGTGTTTGTCTGCATGTGTGAGTGAATGTGTGCATGAAAGCAGAGAGACTGTGTGTGTGTGTACGTGTATACGTGTGTGTGTGTGTATACGTGTGTGTGTGTGTGTGTGTGTGTGTGTGTGTGTGTGTGTGTGTGTGTGTGTGTGTGTGTGAGAGTGAGTAAAGTGCAAAAGTGATCTCCTGGTACCATGTGAGAGAGAGAGTAAAGAGAGAGAATGATCTGTCTGTAAAATTGTTGTGTTTTACTTACTTTCATATTTTTTAAGTACTATTTTTTTTTAATACATTTTGGATGTAAAATGCTTCCTCCAACAGCATTAACATGTACTATAGCAAGTATGAAACATTAAGCATAGAAACTATTTTACATCAAAAATATATTAAAACAAATAGTACTTAAAAAAATACGTCAGTAAAAAAACAACAATTTTACAGAGACCCCTTTCTCTAAGCACAATAATGCCCTCCAGGTGCATGTTACTGTGTAATTAATGCCTTTCCAGGGTTGTAGAGGCCCCCCCCCCGAGAGAGCATTAATTACACATTAACACATACACTGTCAGGCATTATTGCTTGCGTAATTTGCTCTTTCCCTTTTCTAAAGGTCCTTCTTCCAGTTATTTTATTTCTTTTACAATATTCAGTACTTCAAACATGGTTTACACTTAGATTTCCATTTTCTTGTAACTGCTGCCCCCCCCCCTTTTTTTTATATAGCAGCCAACAGAATTAAACTTAAGGCCTTACTATGTCTAGGCTATTTAGATCCTGTGTCCCAGCTGAAAATAATAATTTCCTAATTACAGCCATTGGCTCACCGGGTCTGTATTAGATCACTGACCACTTAAAAAAGTGAACGGTGATTAATCGACCCTATGTAAGCGAAAGCTTACAATCTCGAACTGTCAGAACAGCAAATTTTTTCCCTAGGGAAAAAAATCGCTGTTCCAAAACACATATATACACACAACACAAACACACTAAAAAAACAGCAATCCACACACATACACTTAAAATCTTTCACCTAACCCTACACTAAACTATACACACACCACTAACTATCTACTTACCTTAACCCAAACCCTAACCCTAAGGTCCTTCATTATCGCACACTCACCTCACCCGCTCCCTAACCCTAACTCACCTAACCTGCCCTAACCCTTACGTCCACACAATTGCACACACATCTAACCCATGCCCTAACCCTAACTCACCTAACCCGCCCTAACCCTCTCATCCACACAATCGCACACTTACCTGAACCCGACCCGTAACTTTCCACCACAGCCCTGAAAATACTAAAGCAACAGAAACGGACAACCAAATTCTTTCCCTAGGAAAAAAAATTGGTTTTCTGTTTCGATATTTTAAGCTTTCGCTGCATAGGGTTCAATATTAGAACATTCAAAGGTTTGAAACCTCAATGTTCTAATATAGACCCTGCTCACCCACTATTTCTGACTGAGCACTCTATGGAATTTTTAATTCATTATACTCCTAAAATATGTTCCCAGGTACCTGATGTTCATCGTGTTTCACTGTTGCAGTCATTACACTTGGGTTATCCTGCTGGCAGGCTACTCGCAGTCAGCCTGAATTCCAAAGTCTAGATCTGGCGTCGGTTGCTGTCGCCTCTTCCCTGATGTCAGTGCGCCAGGGGTGTAAAAGATGCAGCTGATGCCATTTTCTTTAGTCTTTCTTGCCGCGCGGTGCCCGAAGCAAAAGCAGTTCGCAAGTGCCGGTCGGCCGACTCCTGAGATTTTCAGATTTTCGTGTTCGAATTTCAGATCCGAAGTCTTCATTAAAGCTAAGTACCCCATTGGGGAAACTTTTTTTCTTGCTCCAGACCGATGTCAGAAAAAGTTAACAATTGCATTTCTTGTGGGAAGCAAATACCTCATAAGGATTTTCACTCTTACTGTATTCTTTGCCTAGGCCCTGATTGCAACATTGCTAGCTGTCAGTTTTGTGCTAGATTTAACCAACGCACTATTAAGCGTCGGTACGATTTTGCTTTTCATTACTTTGGCTGAAGATGCAATTATATAATGCCGTTGGAACAGCCGACGACCAGAGTTTACAAGAAGCGCAAGGAAAAAGAAAAGGACAGGCATCCGAGGTCCAAAACCGATGACGAGGCTCCCGCTAAGCCAGTCGCCAGTTCTCAGTGAGGCGCTTTTGCAGCCCCTGATGCCCGCTACCTCAGAACCACAGGCCGCTTACGACTCCCACGTGGAGCCAGCTAGGCCTCTGGATACTCAAGGTATAGGACACTCGGAAACTATTCCCTCAGATGGGTCTGGAGCCGCTGAGCAGGCATTGGCTTCTGAGGGTGTTTTCAGATCTACACAGTTATATGTAAAGCCTTCTTCAGCTTCCAAAGCAAAGACTAAAGCAGTTCTAAAGACAAAGAAACAAGTACAGCATTCTCCTGGACAGACTTCACGCCTAAAAAAACAGGTGCTCAAAATGGCCGAAGACCTAATTACCCTGATCAGAGGTTCCCATCCCCCTCCTGACAAGAGGCCTAGGCAAGAGACAGAATATGAATCTTCAGATCAGGTTTCCATTTCCTCTGACTCCTCTTCTGAACAGGAATACTCTCTTACTCCTTATGAGGATTCTGATGCTGAAGAATCTATCCCTTCAGCTTCACCGCCTGAGGATTATTCTTTTGGGGAATCCCTGCATACCATGAGGGAGCACTTCCACTGGTAGAGCCAAGACTACTCAGAATCTAAGAAAAGACTTAGAGAGTTTCTTTTACTACCTCAGCACAGGCCTCTGGCTATTCCTCCTGTGTTAGACATTGTGGATGATGTATTTTCAGAGTCTGGCCTTTCTCCTGACTCTTTACCCCCTGCCCCTGTTAAACCAGACAGATACTACAGGGTTCCAGATTCACATAAATTTCTTTATAAAAACCCTGTTGTTGACCCAGAAGCTATTTCTCAGGGTCTCAAGGGGGTCAAGGCTTCTACTGCAAAAAACCCTATCCCCTCTAATAGGGATTCAAGGGCACTAGACAGATGGGGAAAAAAGGTTTACACTTCTGCTTCTTTGACTGTGAGGGCTTTAAATTGTCAATTTCATATGCTTAAATATCAGCAATACTTAATGTCACTGTTAAAACAAAAAATGTTGTCAAATTCTGATTGTGCAGAAAATAAGGAAATGCAGGATTTATTGCATGCTTCTGAACAAGTGGGAAAGCATACATTGCAATGTAGTTTTGATTCTCTGGAGGCATGCTTGGTTAAAGGAACAGAATCTGCCTGATCATGTTAAAGCAAAATTATTAGATGCTCCATTACAGCATGATACCTTATTTGGTGTTAAAGAAAATGGAGGACAAAGCAAAATCTATGCAAACAGTAAAGGATTTTTTACAAGTACAGTCACACAGATTTAGCAGGAACTGGCCTACAAAGAATTGGTCCTTTCCACTGTCAGACAGGCCACAAAGAGGCAGATGCAGATGCCCCAGAAGCAGATCCCAGCCCCAGGGCTCATACAGGCCTAAACATTGGGGCGCTTCTACCTCCAAAAGCGGAGAAGACAAATCACAGCCATACAGGAAACAGTCCCAATGACTTTGCTCTGCCAGCACCAAGTACTTATCTTTTAGCAGCCCCCTTAGGGGGAAAACTAGCACTTTTTTCTCAAAATTGGAACATGATCACCAAAGATAAATGGGTCTTGAATATAGTGTCCCAGGGCTACAGGTTCCACTTTCACACCCTGCCAAGGGCAAAAGGTATGCCAGATCTGCCACACAATCAATGGGCAGAGGCACAAAAACAAGTTTCATCCCTCATGGACATGAGGGCCATTCAGCAAGTGCCTCAGCAAGAGCAGGGACAAGGATTTTACTCAAGACTTTTCCTGGTACCCAGAAAGGACAAAGCCTGGAGAGCAATACTGGACCTGTCTTTTCTAAATACATTTCTGGACTTTCCAAAATTCAAAATGTTGACTCTGCAGCAGCTTCTGCCTATGCTGGACAAGAAGGCTTGGCTTGTAACTTTGGACCTAAAAGAGGCATACCTGCACATCCCAATCAGACAATCTTGCAGATGATACCTCAGATTCATAGCTGGCTCAATGCACTAGCAATTCTCTGTACTGCCCTTTGGCTTATCTACTGCACCCAGGGTCTTCACAAAATGCCTGGCACCAGTAATTGCATTTTGCAGACAAAGAGGGATTCAAATATATCCTTACTTGGACGATTGCCTTATTCAAGCAGAGAACAAGGACATTCTACTAAAGCATCTGGCGTTTGCAAAAAGATTATTAATTTGTCTAGGGCACACAGTAAACAAAAAGAAATCAAAACTAGTACCCTCTCAAGAGATAATATTTCTGGGTGCAAGCTTAAATACAACTGACCAGATGGCTTATCTCATGTCAGACAAACAGAGGCAGCTGACTTCTTACTTCAACATGTTGGCAACAAAGACCCAGTTATCTGCAAGAAAAATTCTGCAGGCTTTGGGCTTCATGGCGTCCTGCATTATGCTAATTCCATATGCCAGACTGCATATGAGGAAACTACAATGGTATCTAAAAAGTGTTTGGACTCAACATTGTCACAGCCTGGAAACATTAATTACCCTCATTCCTTGCCTGCAACAGGAGTTTCGATGGTGGGCACAGGCCTGTCACCACAACAAGGGACAGCCATTCACCCTACCCACAGCCAGGCAGTCAATAACAACAGATGCATCGGATTATGCCTGGGGGGCCCACATGGCAGGAAAATGTATTCAGGGCACATGGCCCACAAGCCAAATGCATCTTCATATCAATCAAAAAGAGATGCTAGCTGTTCAGAATGCCCTGACAGCTTTCAAGGATCTTCTTCATCCAGGACAACTACTGATAAGGACGGACAATACTACAGTCATGTGGTACATAAACAAGCAGGGAGACGCACATTCCTACCCCATCTGCAGACAAGCCATGACTTTGTGGGACACAGCATTGACTTATCAAGTGCACCTGCAAGCACAATTCCTGCCAGGAAAGAAAAATACTCTGGCAGACGAACTAAGCAGAAACCTCACGGATCCCCACTAGTGGAAACTGGATCCACACGTCTTCAGCATGATAATAAAGGAGTGGGGATGCCCAGACATAGATCTATTTGCCTCCCCTCACAACTGCCAACTACAGAGATTCTGCACAAGGACTTATCACAAGCAAGCATGGAAAGTGGATGCTCTATCATTCAGCTGGAAAACCGTAACAGTGTATGCCTTTCCTCCTCTGCCTCTCCTCCCCAAGGTACTCCTAAAGGTCAGACAAGAAAAGCCAAAAATGATTCTGATTGCTCCAGACTGGCCCCGCCAGCACTGGTACCCAATCCTAAAGAGCTTGTCTCAAGGCCCAGCCTGGACATTGTCTCTAATTCCTCACTTACTGACACAACGAAACAATCAGATCCTGCACAGCCAACTCAGAACCCTAAATCTGGCAGCATGGCAGATAATGTAGCCATTCAGAACACACCTCTCTCTAAAGCAGTGATGGAGGTTATTTTGGAGGCCAGGAGGCCCAGTACCAGAAAATCTTATGCAGAAAAATGGAAAAGATTCTATGCTTGGAACCAGGCACAAGGAATTGACACGTTTGTACCAAATATTCCTCAGATTTTACAATACCTAACTGAGATGCTGGACAAAGGCCTATCCTTTTCATCAATTAAAATCCATGCCACTTCCATTTCAGCTCGCTCATTACAATATGGAACCACCTATTTTTTCTCATCCACTGCTAAGGCAATACCTCAGAGGGGCCAAAAACATGAGACCTCCAAGGAGAGCACCGACACCTGCATGGGACCTCAGTTATGTCTTGGAAAAACTCACACTGCCGCCTTTTGAGCCAGCCGGTACAGCTGAAATAAAGTTCTTATCTTGGAAAACAGCTCTGCTCCTAGCAATAACCTCTGCAAGACGAGTCTCAGAGTTACAGGCACTCATGGCGGTGGAACCTTTTATCATTTTCCATCCAGACAGGGTTTCTGTGAGGACGAACCCAACATTTATGCCTAAAGTAGTGTCCAGTGTGGCCCTTAGCCAAACGATTAATTTGTCTACTTTTTATCCAAACCCACAGAATAAAGGTGAGAGACTCCTACATTCTTAGGACATGCACAGACAGCTATGCTTCTACTTGGACAGAACTAAAGCTTTCAGAAAGACTGAGCAAGTCTTAGTAGCATATGCTGCAGGATCACAAGGAAAGGCTATCTCAAAGCAGACTATTTCAAAATGGATAGGCCACTGCATTCGTTTCTGCTATTCACAACATGGCAAATCAATGCCTAAGGGTATTGGGCCATATTCAACCAGAGGAGCAGCCACTTCAGCAGCCTTCCTCAGAGGAGTACCAACCAAAGACATTTTAGAGGCTTCAACTTGGAGTTCAGTGCACACTTTTACCAAGCACTACAACTTACCTCTCTACACTAAATCCAGAACAGGCTTTGCCACTGCAGTTCTGCAGGGCCTCATAGCCTCTCCTAATCCTATTTAGATCCAGCCACCCAACCTCAGCTTTGGGATTCAACCCAAGTATAATGACTGCAATAGTGAAACACGAACATAGTACAGTTGTGTACCTACCATAAATGTAGATGTTCGAGTGTATTCACTGTTGCAGTCCAGGTTACCCACCCACCATCCCCCTTTTCTTTGCTGGGACTTATCTGTACTTCTCTGTCCTATACAACCTATGTGGTGTATTTGCTTGTAGATGAAGGAAATATTTATTTTAGTGCATGCATACTTATTGGCATAATTTTTTAGCCTACCACTTTGGGAGCACCTGACATCTGGGGCAAGAAAAACTGAAGAAAATGGCGTCGGCTGCATCTTTTATACCCCTGGCTCACTGACGTCAGGGAAGAGGCGATAGCAACCGATGCCGGACCTAGACTTTGGAATTCAGGCATACTGCAGGTAGCGTGCCAGCAGGATAACCCAAGTGTAATGACTGCAACAGTGAATACACTCGAACATCTGCATTTATGGTAGGTACACAACTGTACTTTTCTTTCCCATCACACCTCCAGCATTTGCTGTCTACCTGAGGAAAATTCTTTGACAACTTCTTGGGGTATAAAAATACCTATGCAGACATTTCCAAAAAAAAAAAAACTAAACCCTCTGGACTTTGTTGCATACTTGGAAGCCATACATATGTCCTCCTGTTGACCCCTTGTAAATTGTTTTTCCAGTCTGTTTTCCAAATGTTCTTTAACCTCCTCTGATTGAATATTATAGTTGTTATGCAGTATTTTGTATGCCATACTAATTATTCCTTTTTAACAGCAGCCTCTGTTCTACATTCAACTAAAAACTCTACCAGAGCAGGTTCTTTCACTTAGGATTTCCCTAGCTCTTTCTGTTTTCGTATCCTCTGATAGCAGTCCCTGTTGGGCAAAGCAGTTTCTAACCTGCAGTTCAAATGTCTTCTTATCCTCATCCCACTCTATTGACTTCCCTTCCCTAGTTATTTGTTCCTAATACCTTGGTTCCTTTGCCTATTTTCTCCAGTAAATTCCATCTCCCTTTTTGCCTCTTTTCTGTACCCTTAATTGCAGTCATCCCTGATGGCAAAATGTCCTTTTTCCATTCCTGTGTTGGCTTAGTTATTAGAATACTTTCTACTGCTTTATGAATATAATATTCTGTATGGTTGGTGTTCTTTTTAAGGATCTGGATCCAAAATCTCACTCTCTCTATTTCTTGAACTTCTCCCCTGCTTCATCATCACCCCCGTCCACTTTTAATTGTAATCTTCTGTTTATTAATAGTGTAACATTGTGGTGCAATCTTATAGCTTTTAACCAAAGTTGTACTACAGCTTTTAGGAGCAAGATTACATATGGAGTACACAGAGACAGTGGTCATGTTGGCTAGGATAGTGGTCAGTTTGCTAACGGACTGGATTAATGTTGCATTTTTCCAGTGATTAAATGTGTCTTTTCCAATCATCGTATTACCAGAGTAGATCCAACACAAGACCTTGCCTACATTCACTGGTAAAGTAGAAGAAATTGCTCCATTTCATCTACCTGCTGACTGATATCCACTGTCTAGGTAATTAGCAGTCTGTTTCGTAGCACTCAAATTAGGACCATAACCAGGTAAGATCTTAACAATCTTTGTGACTTACAGTGTAATTTGCTTTAAAGAGGTCTAAGTAGACAGAAACAACAGTTAAAACTTGCTCTAGTTGAGTGCAGATATTTTCTATGGTATCAAGAAGGACTGTGCTAGTTCCATAACAGAGCCTGAATCCATGCTGAATCTTTGAAATCAAGTTGTATTTACTTATTTATTTACCCATCCTCTATCAGTTTGTCTGTCCTTTGTTGACCGGGTTAGTCCCACTAGGCTGGTATCCTCTTTCTCAGGGGTAGCCCAAAGTGGTATTTATACTTCTAGGGGAAAATTTGGCCAAGATATCGAGAAACTTCCCCTACTCTTTTTGATAAGTGCCATGGAATCTTTTCCATCCACCCAAGCTACCACCAACTTAGGCAGATGGGACCACGGTTTAACATCTCGTTCAAAGGATGACACACACAGGAGTACAACAGTGCTACACTGCATTGTCAACAATTGATGTACCTGGTGTGGGAATAGGACCCTCAGCTTTCTGCACCAAAGGAGAGTGTGCTATCTGTTGCATCACTGTTACTGCAGTCAACTATAGTTTATTAGGTGTTGCAGAAGCTGAGAATGAATACATTGATTTATCACAAACAGAAAAATTTCTGTTGACAAAATGTTTACAAATCATTACAGCAGTTATGTTCTTGTTGTGACAATACTTCAAATCAAAACAAATGTTTTAAGCAACTTCAACATATTAACTTTTAGAGCTGATAAATCATTTCAGCACAGTTCAGTAATTAAGGGTAGTTTTGTTACATTTTTAAGCAACTTTAATATATTAACTTCTAGAGCTGATAGATCATTTCAGTACAGTTCAGTAATTAAGGGTAGTTTTGTTACATCCTTCTTACTAATTATTATTTCTGTATCAGCCAGCTGGCTTTATCTTCCTAGTTCTTAGGTACCCTGGTTTGCTCACCTCCTCCCAAGTCTGCCCCTGTACTGTAACAAGGGGAGGTACTTGTTAATGTATTTATATGAAAAATTTTCCATTCATGTTTATACTGTCGAAATTTAAGATCTCATCAAACAACAGTCTGATGTCTTGCAATTATGAGAGTCCACTTTCCTAATTTATTCATAGTACAAGAGATTTATTCTTTCTTCTCCAGTTTAATGCCACATTGTTATTTTTTTCCTAAGGTTTTTGCCAAAACTTTTTGGACAAAGTCTTCTACCTCCAAAGTTACTTTCCTGAAAGTATTCTGTTGGCCTTTGCTCAAAGTTTGCCACAGTGGTGTGTGCAAAGCAAATCCCAAAAATTCAGATGGTCATTCCTAAAAACTGTCCCTTCCTACACTAGGAGTCCCTTCCATATGGTTACAAGTTCTCGATGTTGCATGAGATATAACCATTTTACTTGCGTGGCCTTGTGACAGCCATTCAGATATGCCATTGCCAGTCTCCCATCTCTCATCCTCTGGGTCCCAAAGAGTTTTTTTCTCATGTATACTGGGGGGCATGTCTCCTCCTATATAAAATTCTGTAGTCTTCCCCTTTGTAAATGGCAGAGTCTGTTTTTTATGGGGGTCTCAAAAAAGCCTATCTCACATAGGTAACTAGTGGGACCAGAACATCTTTTACCGGTCTCATTTGATCTGTGTTTATGATCATTAACTTCTGTGTTATAATGTCATTAAATATTTTTCTGTTCATCTCAAGAAATCTATACATAGTCTTCAGATGGGCCTGTTAGCCAGAGTTAGGGGTGATCTTGTACAAATCTGAAATATAGTTGGTAGTTTGGTCAGAGTTTTAGTTTTATTTATTTTTTTATCATGACAGATTGTGCAGTGTACTTAGTGTCAGTAAAAACAACAGCAGATCCCTCTGGAGTGTTCTGTATCATCTGCAGTAAGGCAGTCTAAACATGGATAGTACTCCACCCATTGCCTACCGTCTGAAATGTTGTTGACTAAGCTGCTGGAGGTGGTCCTAATAAAGCGAATGCAAGTAGAAGAGGAGGCACTGTACATGTCTGATGGCTCCACCTTTCCAGTACCAACTTATGTGAGAGTCCCCCACCTCCACTCATTTTCACCCTAGCATACAGTTCCTTATATTTATATCAAGAATCAGTTTTATTTCCTTGTCAGGGAGATCAGACTTTCCCAAAAATAACTTCTAAGTGGGGCTATTTTACTCCATCAAAAACATTCTCTTTATCCATCCAAACTTTTTATCACTAATTGTTTTCCCTTCTCAGTGGTATTATTAAATGCATAAAAACTTTTAAAAAAACAATATGAACATATATAACGTATACAATTGTTCTAATGAATCTTTAGTTTACCTGCTCTGAATTTTCAAAACTGAAATTAACAGTGGTTATGTTTTTGAAATAATGAATGTTAAATCAACGTTTGTGTACAAAACTGGAGGTAATATTAAACAGGTTCTGAAAAATAGGGTAGACAAGACTGTCTTAAACAAGGTGACCTGGAAATGTGGGCGATATACACAATGTTCATTCATTTTAACTGGAGCAGAGGTTAAAAATGGGAACAGTTCTCAATAAGGTAATCCTCATGAAAGAAAATAATTGTAATGAGTTGGTAATGGTTTAGTTTGTATAGCTTTGTTTTTCATGCCCTAGGTTTTATATAGGGAAAATGTGAGAAAGTATTTCAGAAAATAAATTACAAACACTTAAAATATATCCAGAGCACGTGTAGGTAACATACTAAATAAGCATATTCTTAACTGCAAAAATTTTAGTAAGTTTTTGTTTATTTTTTTGGAAATAGTGAGCCTAGATTCCAGTGGTGGTGCTTAGGAAAAATAAGCTTAAGTAAAAAGTGCTAATATGGCAAATAAGATTGGATATCAGTAATCCTTCAGGGTTAAATGAACAAATCTTTCTTATTCCAGTTTTGAAACTGAGAGCAGAAAAACTATAGATTTGTAAGAATAATTGAGTGTTATATATGTTCATATTCTTTTTCAAAGACTTTTATGCAGTTAATTTAATGATGTGCATTTTTTTAGGGATTCTTAGATCTATTTTAATTGAGGTTATACATTGATGACTGCAAGTGGAACCTTTTGTTGTTATACTTATAAATTTTTAAGAAAGATGATTGATTACTATTTGGTTTAATTGGAGAACCTTTAAGGCTTTCTTTAGTTGGGGATAAAACAAGGCTGTTGACCTATGAGGATCTTAAGAAGCCTAGCTTTCCATTTTCATGGTAGTTTTTAGCTTGTATATTTCATGTACAAATAACCCAGAGAGGGGCAGAACAAGGATGTGTTGGAAGATTTGCATATTACCCTTAGCTGTGAGGAGCAAGAGTGCTAAACTGGGGGGGTGTGGGGGTGTGGTTACCTATCAGTTAATCAAAATTTCACTTGAGTAGAGTAAGAGAAGTACTTTGCTTTACATGGAGTGCACTTTGGTTCCATAGAAGCCGAATTCAGTGGGATACATACTACTCCTTATGTGGCAAAAGAGATAGAGATCCCTTGAGCAGGTGTTTAGACCACCATTTGACTGATGAATGTGTAATAGGTCTGACAGGATAGGATCTACTGAGGCTGTGTATGAGAGGCAGAGGTCACATCTCAGTAACCTGTATGATACCAAGAAAAGAACAAGGCTTTGAGATGGTCCACATAGTTTTTATGATTTAGGCCCTTGATTTTCTCGGTGAAAACTGTTGTCATCATTCAGGTTGTGACAAATGTTTGGACAAGTACATACCAAAAGTGGCATCATAGTGAGTGTCAAGTAGAATGGAATGATTACATCTCTGGATCTGGGTGCCAAAGCATTAGACATAAGCTTTGCAATGTAAAAGGACTTCCTTACTGTAATGGATGTGCGTTGACCAAAGGACAGCTTGTTGTTGACATAGGTTCCCATAACCTTGACTAGTGGATCAGTTTTCAAGGGTGGTGGTGTCCATTTAATAGTTATAAGAGGAAGTCATGCTTGTTGAATGATTTTAGCATTTAGGGTTAGTCCATGGTTTTGGCACTAGATATTTATTTGTCATCTAATTCATCCTATTCATGTCTGACCCAGTTTTGCATTGTTTTGTCCATTAACTTTTTTATTAATTGTGAATGCTTTAAATGCCCTCCTTATTAATCTTGTAATCATCAGTAGGTGATCCCTAGCCTTCGTTAACAGTAAAATTAATGTAGGTGGTGCTCTTCCTAACAAGTTTTATCTGAAAATTAGTGCAGTAATTAACATTCCCTTGAATTCCAGGCTTAAGGAAGAAAGCAGTTTTCTCTTTTTTGGTTCTAGGTGTCCCACTTATCTCCACACTTTATCTGCTCCCAATTTAGTCGACTAGTCTTTGTCGGTTTCCAGAAACTTAAAACTCCTTTGTCTTGGACACCTGTATTACCATATCCAATAAGAAAAATAAAGTACATTCATAGTTTCAGGTCCTTGATGTAAAATATCTGCGTTTGAATCTCCATTGCCTTTTCAAAACATACGGGTTTTCACCTGGTCTCCCTTTTTTAATTTTTTCAGGTTTTTAGGATTTCTAATACTGTGACAAAAATAGGCTAACCCCCAAGTCAGGTTTCTGTTAAAGTTTATGAAATTAGTAATACTTAAATATTTGTGTGTCAAGAATGCTGTTCGCAGTACTGTAGTTCCCAAAATTGCTTCCTTCTGTAGTTCATATGGAGTTACCCATAATGGCAAAATATTTAACTATGCTTAAATTGTACTTTTATTAGCCCTGTTATTATTTAGATGTCTTTATTTCACATTACTTAAGTTTCTGCTTGCATAATCTTGCATTTTATAATTCTGTCTCTCTGTATGCTGGGCACTATAACAGCTAGTTGTAGCTATTTTCAATGAATAGTGCTGCGTCTTTTCTTTTTCTTAATTTAAACCACTTAGTCTTTTCCATTTAGCATTGTGTTCTGTCATCTGCATTAAATACAAAGGTTTGTATCTGCATCATACTATCATACAGCCCACCCACCCATTTCTTCCCCCCTCACTAACATTTCTTATGGCATTTGAGGCTTTTGAGCATCCTAAGTACAATTTGTCTTTGTATTTTTAATTGACTTCAAAAAGTGGACCAGAATGTACCATAGAAAAGACTGTAATGTATGGAGCATTAAAGGCAATGCAAAGAAGTGTACTGCTTGCATTCTGTGATCTTGATCCTTAAAGGAGAACCCCACCCACAGACTCAAACCTGCTTATTTCATCCTAGTTTGGTGTTTCCTACATTTTAACACCACTCTGGGACTATTCACAGGTTTTTAAATATTTTTACATGTAATTTCTGAGTCTGAACACATGGGGTCTCGCATCTTGAAGTAATTCTGATTGTTTAGTCTGCCTCTAGGTATCCCACAGTGCAGTGCCTGTCTGTAAAAAAATTATATCATGCAGGCCTTTTTCTTCCTAAAGCTCCTGTCACTGCATTAATTTTACATGCGTACACTGCTGTCTTTCAGTCAGTTAGGTTTAAGTAACATTTCATGCCATTCAATGACTACTTAAAGCACAAACAGTACAAATGCCACAGAACAGACTTTCAAAGTGATTTTTACTGCTGCTTCTTTTTATAATGGCTAAACTGCAGTCTTTTGTAAAGCTTGAATTGTACTACTTTGACGCATCTCCCATCTCCCTTCACACCTAACTTCCCTAGCTGTCAAAGTGCTAAGGGTAATTTGTGCTGTTCCCCGCTGTGATTGACAGCTCACAGCAGGAGATTTGACTCGTGTACTGTTTCCTTGTTCTATCCTTTACTTTCTGTATGGATAGGGGAAGGACCAGGGAGCTGTGGCATCACAGCATGGGTGGGCTTTTAGAATGGTAGTGGTGATGTCAGTTTGGGGAGGGAAATGGCTAGAAAACTACCTGTATTCAGTGGCCTTGATGACATTATTGAATTGGAGACTGCAGGAAGATTTAACTGGGCGGGGCAAAAGTTTTTTTTTTAAAGTGAAACCACCACAGTACAGTAAGGTACTGTTCTAGTGAAGAGAAACAGTCAATTTAACATATTTTAAATGCTGTATTGTTGTTTATTCATAGCAGGGACAGTAAATAGGGAGAAAAACAGACAGAGAAGTTGAGCATTTAATAATAGAATCCCATTGTTGTCCTTTAATGTATTTTCTCTGTTATATATTAGCAAAACTCTGTAGGGGGCTGCCATGATCCACTCTACAAAGTTTTCTGCCATTTCCAGTTACATACTTAAGAAATGTGTCTGTGCATCATAACCTAGATGGAATCAGCAAGTCAGATAAATGTGCATGTTTTTCACCTGACTTTGTTGTGCAGAAAGCTGGAGCTCACACTGTGGGGGTTCATATAAGGGCCCCAATAGTGGAGGACCTTACAAAGAAGGAGAGCAATGAAGGGGCATGTCCCACTTGCCTCTGTCTTGGAAGGAGAGGGTTGTAGGGAGGTGCAAGTTCTGTGGTGAAAAAACTGGTGAAACCACTTTCCATGTTTGAAAGAATGCGGTGGAGCTGCTTGCTGGCAATATCTTTTGTGAAAGTGAGGGCACAAAATAACCCATTTCATGTCTTCCTTCTGCTCCATGAGCTGAGCACTCATGGGGGAATATAGGGCTAAAAGTGAAAAACCCTTAAACCGTCCCTGACAGTTGTATGAATGATGGTCCTTCCTGATTAACTGTCACCCCACTGATGGGAATTTCTGGGTCAGTTAACTGGGAGGTGGCTGTTGATCAACAGGTAGTGGCAGCAGAGTGCTAAAAAGTGCATATTTTTCAAAGCACCGCAAACTGGATATCCGTTCTTGAGACAATGTACTTGTGCCATGGCTGCAATATAGTGGATCCTTTTGTTTCCTTCTTTCCTTGTAACTAGATGGGCACTGTTTGAAAATAAGCTGATTTCTAATGAATTTCTCTCCCAATGACTCTCATAATGTTGCAGAAAATGAGGAGATGCCATGCTGTTTCACTTACAGAAAAGACTGGTACACAGAGGTGATGGGTACCCTTTATTAAATCAACATAGGTTTTACATTTAGTCAGTGCTTACAGACCAACAGGGCCCCTTCTTAGCAGTTTAGTGAAGTTATGTGCTGTAGTCAGCATGACAATAAATTCATGAGGGTGAAGCCATATGGAAAGTAAGCGTTACAACCTACAATCTCCTGACTAATTTGACCAGAAGGTTTGTGTCTTTCTTATTTGCACTTAGTCTACTAATGCTGGTGAAGTTACATAATGTAGTCACCATAACAGATCAGTGAATGGGAAGATTGGTGGAAAGTAAGGTTTATGACCCATTATCCCCTTAGTAATTTCACCAGAAGATGCTCTGAGGCTTTCTATGTTGCACATCGTTAATTCCTTTATAGTGTTAATTGGTAGTCTATTTAAAGTGATTCTCATCATTTCCATGCCACAAATTGGAGTGTTCTCCCTCGGAGGCACTGTTCTGAGAATCTAGTAGTTAATATTATATAGTGGGCTTGTTCTAGCCAGTGTCGGAACATATTGGCATGATGGACCCACATTTCTTCACATGAGTGGAATTCATCTGACAAAATCCGGGCCATCTCCAGTACTTCTCACTGCAGGTATGCCCATATGCAGTGGACTAATGTCCAGTTGGTTTCACCTTAGTAGATGCACTGCTTTGGTGAATGTCACACACCTGTATTTTTTAAATAGTTATATCAAATGCATTTAATGTACATACTGAAATAGTGACCTCAGTCAAAAGACTGCAAAGTTTCTTGATGCTGACTGTACCTAATGTTGTGGCCTTTTAATTATATACATATTAGAATTTAAATATCCTATCAAATGATGATTTGTATTATCAAGCAAAGGTTCTCATGTGATAATGTTACTTCTGCATAAATTCTAAACAGGTACCCTGTGCTCAAACAGTAACCGTTTATTGTTTTACAGGTAGCAGCAACACTAAACAACCTTGCTGTGCTTTATGGCAAGAGAGGAAAGTACAAGGAGGCAGAACCATTGTGTAAGAGAGCACTGGAGATTAGAGAAAAGGTAAGATGTCTTTTTCACTTTAGTTGTGTTTGTGATTAGTATACTGAAAACTCAAAGAGAATACAGATTTTATTTTTGTAGTTTTGTGTAACTTATCTGACAACACAGCATGGATTATGATCTGCTTGCAGTTTATTTGTTGTAGTCCTCCCTTAATGAAGTCAGATAACCTTCCTGAAACTCCTAGGTCACCCAGTCATATCAGTAGGTTTCATAAATAATAGACATAGTAGATGAGGATTAATCTCCATGGGTGTACTTTTTAAATGATTTTTGTAGAAACAAGGATGCACTATTATGGCATGACAATCACTAGCTAGCTCATTAACAGTAAAATATAATCTTGATATAGATATATGCATGTGTGTGTAACATCCTTTTTTCAGTTAGAATGTGTGTCTGTGCTTATATGTCATTGTGGTAAGTATGCAGTATGTTATATTATTTTTTTAATTAGCATTAAGAGAATACTTAACATGCCTGGACTGGTAAACATCAAAATTAACTCTTCAGCATATTCAGTAACTTTTCAACGTATGAATTTTTCAGTCTTTAGTATAATCCATAGCTCTGAAACATTAAATTTATCAGCTTTGTTTCTTCAGTAGTCTTCCATATCTGGAGAATTTAATTGGACTGTTTACACCTGTCATATTTTCTAAATGTTTGAACATGACTTTCTGCACTACAGCTTTATGATTTCAGGAGTCTCTCTCTTTGCAATTCTTAACTGTTTAATTTCTCACAACATATGTTTTCATGAAGCAGGACAGGTGTTGACATTTCGGGTTACTTTTGACATATTTGCCTTGTGCAGATTTTTCTGATTATATCTATGGCTTACCATCTTGTCCATGAAATACATAGAATCTTAGTTCATCTGCTTTATCATGAGTGTCATCTTCAAGTTGCGGACTTCCCCATAGCTTTTGGATTCTTATTGCATTTCCCTTCTGTAAATGTGGAATCTTTTTGTAGTATTTGGCACACTAGATTTCTTCTGATTTCTTTGCAGCATTTCCTTTATCTTGATTTTTGTAGGAGTCAGCACTGTAGTTGAAGTAGGCAGTCTGTTTTTTTTTTTACTTTTTGCCCATTAGCAGTTGGGCTTGTAAGAAGTTGAGTCCATGTAGTGGAATATTCCTGTATTCCACAACTATGAGGTGAGAGTCCTAACATTTTTGCTGCAGCTGTTTTTTTCATGATATTCTTCACTGTTTGGGTAGATATTCATCATTAGATCACTGTTGCAGTAGCCTAAGCTGTATGGGATATATCCTGCCAAGGACATAACCACCGGCCAGTTTTCAAAGCTTTATGGTACCTTCCATGAGCCCAAACCACTGTGGAGTTTGAGGAGAAAAACACAAAGTCAGTTGTTGGGCTACCAACGCTTCAGAACTTTCTTTCCACTGAAGTGCACTTTCCCATTGGTTTTCTTGGGATCAGTGGTCAACTAGCTTCCTTCAAGGTTGGACAGGTATGTACCCTTCTGGGGACAACCTTCCACTGTCATTATCTTGAGAAATAACTCTGCTTTCCTGAAGAAAAAAATATGCTGGGAAATGTGATTTTTATGGCCCACCACTTCATTTTTCTGTGTCAAAAGGTATTTTTTCTTAAGAATATTTCTGTGAAAACTGTGTAAAATATCACTGTGGCCTGACCTAGTTACTCGAACTGCTCATTTCTGTCTCTTGATCCTGGTGGTGTAGTTCCTTGGGGAGCTGCTGAGGACCAGAAGTTAGACATGTCCTCTGTGTCAGCTGGGATTCCCTATCTGGACAAGAGAGAACTAATGTTGCCAGTCTCAGAGGAGGGAGTGGACAAAGTCCTACCATGTAGCTGGGCTACGCTGCCTGAATCATTGGTAAGTGCAGTTGCCATGAGTCAACCTTTTTCAAGGGGGTCCCCTAGAAAAAGAAAGCAAAAAGTTAACCATATTGCTTCTTCTGTTTCTCTCACTATGGGCAGAGAAAACTTGCTGGGCTTTGCTAAAGGTTTAATTCAAAACTTTTAATTTTTTAAATGGTATTCTTACACTGATTACTATAAGAAAAAGAATTCCCTCTCTTTCTGATACTGATTCACAGTCAGAAGCGCATAGATTGAAATATGAGTGTTTTTCTCCAATGAATTCCCATCAAGCTGAAGATTCCAATTCTGAAGGTTTCTTTTTTCAGATTTCCCACCAAAAGAGTTATATTTTTTTCTGAAACCATAGCTAAAATGAAATAAGTGTTTCACTGGGAACATAATGAAATTCCACTCTCTCAGCAGCAGTATTGTGATCTCTCTCTCTCAGCAGCAATATTGTGATTTATTGCAACTGGATTTTCCTCAGCCTTCAGCCATTCCTCCTGTTTTACCAGCATTAGATGATACTGTCTTAGTAGCCTGCAGTATGCTGGACAGTCAGACCCCTGCCCTTAAGTCCAGTAGGTCATACAGAATACCTCAGGCACATTAATACTTATTTTCTAGTCCCAAATCAGATCCTGCAGTTATTTCTTTAACAAAGCCATTTCCTGCCAAAAAGTAATGTAAATGATAACCCTACCCCTAAAGGATGGAAAAGCTTTTGCTAGATTTGGGAATAAAGTTTATTCCTCTGCAGCCTTAACTTCCAGAATTTTAAACTGCCACACTTGTGGGTTAAACATTTAAACATTTTCAAAAAGAAAAATGCATGGTATCCAGCAAAGTCTCAAAAAACCCAGTATACAACCTATACTGGGTCATAAACAAACCAAGTAGAAACTTTGCAGTGTGGAGGGTGTGAAGTTCACTCCTTGAAATAAGTTCTGCACCCAGTTCACTAATAAAATTCGAACTTTAAAATACATACTACAAAATAATAAAATAGTAGGTAGTCCACAGTTGAGTTAAAAAATGGAGTATCCACAAGCAATCCTAGTTGAGTATAATAAAAAGCATTAAAGACATTCATTAATTTATATATAATAATGTTATTTGGAACAAGGGAGTGATTACAGAGGATGGTACTGTTAAGAGCAATACAATCATTATGGCATAATGGTTAAAGTGTTTACCTTGCAAACACAATGTACTGGGTTTGATTCTCATATGGGGTAACTGGCAATTAGCGTAGTACTTATTTATGAAACTATAACTAAGTCTACCTTCTCCCCTTAACATCATAGTGTAAATTGAGACTGTGGCTACCTTACAACTGAAACATAAGAGCTAGAGACAAATTAAAATGTATAATATAAGAACAGCTTTTTAAGGCTAACTTACTAATCCAAACTTTATTAATTAAGAAACCAACTTACTAACAAAATGACTAATTAGCTAACAAAAATATCTACAAATAAACGTCTATCAGAATAAATATTAGTAACTTATAAACTGAAACACTTTTAACATCAGATAAATACTTCATCAGGTTTGTGTGTCAAAAACATGTCATAGTATTAATGAACATGTGTATAAATCTACAGGTGAACACCTAAGTAGGCTGAAAACCATAGCTATAATTGCTAAGGTGGAAATACAGTGAAAAGTGTTAGAAATGAATAATGAAAAATGTTAGAAATAAAGCATTAAGGCCATGGGGATCTGTTCAGGTGCACTTAGTTTAGACACACTGGCTTTAAATTTCAAATTATTGATTGTGTGGACATTTTGGAATTGGAGGAGACATCCCTAATCTTTTAGAAAAATGTGAACTACTGTGGCAGCTGAAACTGAACTCTTTTAGAAAACCAGGGCATTATAATTGCTCCATAAAAGGAATAGTAGAACTCAGAAAACTGCCTCACTGTTTAAAAGACTGTTTAAAGTCTGATGTGCGACTGATTAATGCTAACATTACATGCTGTTATACATGCTAATATTGTTATAAGCAAATATCAAACATTGTAAATGGTTTGCAGTGAAAATAACTGACATTGGTACTGTTGTCTGATACTTTTACTCATTTAAACTAAATGCTTTCTTAGTTAGATGCCACACTTGAACAGATCCCCAGGGCCTTAAAGCTTTATATCTAACATTATTCACTGTTCATTTCTAACATGTTTCACTGTATTTCTACCTTCATCATTATAGCTATGGTTTTCAGCCTACTTAGATGTTCACCTGTAGATTTATACATGTTCATTATTATGATTATTATATGTTTTTACACATAAATCTGATGAAGTATTTATTTAGTATGAAAGTGATCTTTGTTAAAAGTGTTTCAGTTTACAAGTTACTAAGATTTATTCTGATAGATGTTTTTTGGTAGATCTTTTTGTTAGTCATTTTTTTAGTGAGTTGGTTTCTTAATTAATAAAGTTTGCATTAGTAGTTTGAAAAAGCAACAGAGATCTTGCTTTCTACGTTGCTTTTTTTCAAAACTGTCTCGCTATGTTAAATGGATTTAACATAGCGAGACAGCTTTAAAATAAGCAACGGAGATTTCTGTTGCTTATTTTAAAGCTGTCTCTTTATGTTAAACCCATTTAACATAGCGAAACAGTTTGAAAAAGCAACGGAGATCTTGCTTTCTCCGTTGCTTTTGCCCACAGCTCTGATGTACTGCGTAGGCGTATGCATGCGCAGTACATAAGAACTGCCGCAGAATACCAGACAGCTGCGGAAGGGCAGCAAGGAGGCATTATACAATGCCATTATTTAAGAAAAGTAATTTTTTTTCCTTAAATAATGTCATTGTATAATAGCAATAACCCACTTCTGGGTGTGGGTAATGCTGGATTTACCCACGGTTGACTTTGTTTGGCCACTCGTGCTTCGCCCTCGTGACCAAACCACACCAACCGTGGGAAAATCCAGCATTACTCACACCCAGGCATGGGTTATTGCTATATTATATAATATGTTTTATATATATATATATATATATATATATATATATATATATATATATATATATATATAAAAATTTCTATTTGTTTATCAACTAAGCTTATTGGACAAAGTGCTCCTTTTTCAGTGGTAACCCAGGAGCAACGAGCAGTGTCTGGTTAAATGACTTGTTCATTCACAAAATAGGCAAAAGTAGTTGGAAGGAATCAAGTACCCTGTACCCTTAACTACAGGAGGCAGCTCATTAACCCTGTACCCTTAACTACAGGAGGCAGCTCATTAACCCTGTACCCTTAACTACAGGAGGCAGCTCATTAACCCTGTACCCTTAACTACAGGAGGCAGCTCATTAACCCTGTACCCTTAACTACAGGAGGCAGCTCATTAACCCTGTACCCTTAACTACAGGAGGCAGCTCATTAACCCTGTACCCTTAACTACAGGAGGCAGCTCATTAACCCTGTACCCTTAACTACAGGAGGCAGCTCATTAACCCTGTACCCTTAACTACAGGAGGCAGCTCATTAACCCTGTACCCTTAACTACAGGAGGCAGCTCATTAACCCTGTGCCCTTAACTACAGGAGGCAGCTCATTAACCCTGTACCCTTAACTACAGGAGGCAGCTCATTAACACCTCAAAAAGCCTTAATCCTTTGTTCTAACTACCAGACCATGTAAAATGATGAAACCATGTGTCTTTTAAGGCTTACAGGGACTGCATTCAATAACCCAACCTATAATGTTTCCTTCAGCTCCTAAAGTCAGTATTTGCTAGCTGTTCTTTGAGCAGTTAAATCCGTTCTGCAGCTCAGAAAGATGGCTTCTCATCAGCATAAGGGCCATATTTTTAGCATATACTGTAATTATTGCACTCATTGTCCTAGGAACTATCACTGACAAGAACAGCAAAGTTGAATACATTCACTTTCAGTCCCCATTATCTGTATATCTTACATAGCTGGCTCAGCCCAATGACATTCCCTT
This sequence comes from Protopterus annectens, assembly GCF_019279795.1. Lineage (NCBI taxonomy): Eukaryota > Metazoa > Chordata > Ceratodontiformes > Protopteridae > Protopterus > Protopterus annectens. The sequence goes on from NC_056727.1 coordinate 1,170,255,385, forward strand.
GGGTGCAGCACTAAATACTACTCTGCCATGTCTGTAAAAGTGGACCCTGTTAGTTCTTAAGTATACTTTGCAATAGACAGTCTGCAAAATTAAGTTAGATGTGGTTGCAACATAGAAGCAGCATCATGGCCTACTGTGCTGATGTTTGTTCCCATTACCTGCAAAGTACTTCTTATAACATCTTCTTGTGAAATGAGCTCTTGCGTAAGTGATGAGATGTAATATGTAAGTATTTGCTTTACCTGGCTTTCATATAAACACTGATTGGTTTCTGTTTGCATGCATTGTGCTGTGGAATACCTTTCTTCTAGTCAGAATATTAAAGCTAGGAAAGTGCACCCCCCCTCCTCAAAAACTACCATGTAGGGATGAAAATTATTCTCAAAGAAGCAGTCAAAACAAAGCTTTACCATAGTTCATTCCTACTTCAAAGCAGCTGTAGGAGAAAGAGCTTTCTGCAGGCTAGGTCACACCACTGGGAATCACATCCAAATGAGTTAAAAAACAACCAACCTTAATGAAGCCTGTTTTTGTGACAGTGCTCATCCAAACTTCATTTTTCCATTTATTTCTGTGTATAAAAAGTATAACTCTTATTTGTTACTGTCTCTGGCTAATAACATTTGATTAGCTCATTTTAATTTTGTACATTTGCATATGATGTTCAATCATATTACATGTACAGCTTATTCTCAAATGTATCTGCATATTTCTTATGCATTGTAATTATCTGTACTTAGTGTTTTTTGCCTATATCTTTAACTTGTGCTTAGATTTTCTTTCTATGCCTAGTGCTTGTCTGTTTTGTTAAGCATAACTATGTGAATTCATGAATATGTTTTGCTGTCTGAGCTTAGGTCATGGCTGAAAAGGGTCACCAGCTAAATTACCTATTAAACTACAAGTAATAAAAAAATATTAAAATGTTACTGTGTTTTTAGTTTGGTTTTTTTTTTCAAATATAACAGCCCATGGCTGAAAACGGCCTTTGCGTTTCAGTCCACTTTCCTCAAATAATATAAAGTAGCACATATGATTTTTTTGAAATGCAACTTCTGCAGAATCTGTATTTGCATTTGGTTAGATTCTCAGGAGCAAATGCCACATCATGAACTCTCTTACAAGCATCTTATTTTACCGTCAAAGTATATTTGTATATTTGGGGCCTATAATTTTCCATTTTAATTTCTAATTTTTGAACAGAAACTTTACATTTACACAACTGTTTATGGAGCTGTATTGTCTAAGAAGACGTGCTCAGTAGCTACTGTTTAACTTGTGACAGCAATCCAAACCCTTCATTCATCCATGTGCTTTACGTTATAAATGGGAGCATGAGCAGCAGACTACATAAAAACATGTTAGAAACCAAACTATTAACTTAAATGTAGAAGATAAACTCCTTTGTATTTATACCAAAACACATACGTGCGTGTTCGCTCACACACACACACACACACACACCAGTTCAGATATCTGAAGCAGCTGCAGCAGTCATTTCCTTCCCTCCACGAAGCAGCCCAGGCCAGACGATAATCCACACACAGCACTGCAGTCGTTTCCTTAGTCGCAGATTGTTTCCAAATTCCTTAGCTCTCAGCAGTAGTAGTACCCTTCACGCTCGCAGATCATTTCCAGATTCTTTAACTCTGCAGCAGTACCCTTCCCGCTCATAGACCATTCAAACTGAAGGAGGCAGCCAGCCGAAAATGCAGCCGCATGTGAGCTCTTGAGCTCAATTCTGACAGGCTGACAGAGCTGACGTCATCGCGCACAAAAGGCAGAAAGGAAAAGAAATCTTAAAAAAAGCTGGGAAAAAGTCAGAAATCAAGGGCTGCCACTCATGAATTGTGGCACCCCATTATTTGACCCCAAAACTCGGATAAAACCAAGTAATTCGGTATGGTTGGGAGATGTGATAGGAACTAATCTTTTCTATAAAGTAAGTTTTCAGATATTTGTATTAGCATAAACATTTGTTAATGAATATGAAAGAAGTGATGTAGCTACATCGAAGGACTACATTTTTCAAAATGTAAATGTACAGTTAAAAAGAAAACTGTTGTTACAATGTAGAAAAAGTTGTAGTTGATATAAAAGGGTGGACCGGGGGCTGGAAAGTTTATGAAACTTAAAAAAAAAAAAAAAAAAAAAAAAGTTGCAGCATGTGCCTAATGTGATAGAACTAAATGGAGAAAAAGCAGTGTTAAGTAGCCAAAAGCACAACATTTCTTTATAGATGAATCATATTTAATCCAAAATTGTACAGAAAAAAGGGTGTGGGCAGTTTGGGGAGTTTGGACATTCCAGAAAACATTGTAAACTGTTGTGGGAAATGTGGAAGTGAATAGCATTTTTGGTTTGACTGTCGAAGAAAGACAAAGTGAGGAAAATGAGGATAAGCAAGTTTTTACACAAGTAAGGGTAAAAGAGAATGATGAAAGGATGGGGGGAATGAGGAACTAGAAGGTAAAATATAGAAATAAATGCACTAGATGAAGTCCAGAAATTAATAAATGAAACTCATACAGAGATGGAAAACTGGTTTGGGGTGTTAGAGGACGAAGAAGAAGAGGTGGATGTGAGTTCTTCAGTCAGAAGGTTCTACTGGGTGAAAGTTGGAAAGGAGAGAAAGAAGGCTGAAGGTGAACTGAAAAAAAAAAACACAAAATAGTGAAAAGGTTAATATAAGTATAATATCACTGAATGTGAATAGCATGAACGTTGATGTCAGAATGATCATGTTTAATTGATATGAAATTATCTCTGCATTTGGTCTTTTACATCAATTAAACAGTATCATTCTAACATAAATATAATTAGAGGTGGTTACTTAAAACAGATTGATTATATACTCTTTCCATACATAAAAGAAATGAAAGCTGGAATCAGAGAAGAAACATTTTCAGATCATAGGACTGCATGAACAGTAATAGAAGATAATCCAAATATAATGAATTAAGAGAAAGGGTTAAAAAGACTGACAGGAAAATACAGGTGTAAAATATCTTAATGAAGAAAGAGTACAATTATGGGCAGATCATATGACAATGAAGCTGTTTTTTGGCAGTTTGACAAAGTGATGGATAGTGTAGAAAGAAAAGTTTTAAAATGCACTTAAATTAGTGAGAAAGAAATGAAAGCAGGGAAAATGAAACAATAAGCAAAAAATGTGAAAGAATGAAGAAAAAAGGCAGTGGACATATTTAGGAAGAAACAAAGTAAGTGTAATAAAGAAAAAAATCGAAAGAATGATATTTAGACACAACTGCTATTTGAAGGGGAGAAAAAAATGAGTTTCTCTGTTTTTAGGTAAGATGTTAAGATATACAGAAAAAAGAATGAATATAATGAAGAATGAAAAAGACAATTGAAATGTAAAGATGAAATTATGTTTATAGTTGAAAGTTATGTACAGAATATGTATGAGACAAAGAATGTCATGGGGGCTGTATGGAAAGTAAAGAATATAAAAGCAGGTAATGGAAGAAATGGGAAAAAAATAATCGAAAGGAAAGAGTTAGAGGGTGCTATCAATAAAGATGAAGAAGAATCCACATCAGGTAGGTACAGAAGGAGTGGGGTATAGTTGTCATAAAGAACCATCAGATAAGATAATGAAAAGGATGTTTTATTTTTTTTGAAATATTGAATGGATGAATGAAGGTATAAAAGAGGAAGGGTTATAAAATGTATATGGAAAAAGGAGGAAAGGGAAGAAATACAAAATAGAGATCAGTTGCGTTGGGAAATACTGAGTATAAAATATTTATGAAAATTATTCAGAAAAGAATGATGGATGTAATGAAACAACAAGTAGTGAACTACTGAGGATGGTTAAAGAAGTGGTTAAAGGGGAAGGAGAGGGAAAAGTAACAGCATGGGATGTGGCTATAATATTGATCATGGGGAAATGTTGAGCATTTTAAAAGAATACAAGGTAGGAGAAAAAATAAGAAGGGTTGTGAGGACAATTTATGAAAATATTTGTGTGTCTGTGATTTCCAATTGGATGGGTAGGGAAAAAGGATAAGACAGGGAAGAGAGGTAAAGTAGGGCCGTCCATTGAGCATGTGATTGCTTGTGATGAAAATGAATGCAGTTACATACATGTAGATCAAGTTTAGCTGATGGTAGATGGGCAGTTAATGAAAGGATAAAATTACCATTAATGGTAAGCTGTGCAGGTGATTTGATTTTAATAGCCAGGAACAAGCATTGGATGAAAGAAATAATTTATGGAACAGAACAAAATGTGTGTATAGTGGAATTAAATATGACAAAAAGTAAGGGGTTTTGAGATGTGGTAAGAATGGCAAAAATGTATTTTACCACAAATGAAATTGATTTCTAGGGGTTACGTTTGGAAGGGAACACACAGTAATAGAACAATGCAGAGTTGTTCTGAAAAGAATACAAAAACTGACAGAAAAAGAAATTAATAAGGGGTGTATGGAAAGTAGTGTGTTTCAGTTATCCCTAAGAAAAGGAGTATATATTTTGAACATTTATATTTTAGGAAAGCTAGCTTCTTTAGGTGATGTGTATGTGTTTCCAAGCTGTATAGAAACTGAATTATTGGGTATATTTTTTTTTAAGGAGGACAAGGTTGAATCCAGTCAAAAGAGGGATAGTTTATGAATTGAAAGGATTAGGGCTTGCATTTAATAAAGTTTTCTTATCGTCAGTAAATTTGTTTTGGGTATTACAAAAATGTCTGAAAAGAAACAATAATAGGATATTTGTTATTCGAAAACTATAAAGGTGTGTGGGTGGGTGAGTGAGGGTAAGAAAATGAAGAGAAAAAAAGGTTTTGGAGAAGAAGGAATGCAAAAGTAAAATAGGAAAGTTGATAAAATGAAGTAGAAATGAAAGAGTGGTATAAAAATAATGAAAGTGAGCTATTATATTAATATTTGGGGAATAATGGGGGGGGGGGGTGAATACAGGAAAGCAATAAAAAAAGGCAGGAAAGATTTTAATCCTTTTCTGATGCCAGTGATTTTTCTATGGCATTGTATTATTGGACAAGCTACCAATGAAAACTAATATGAAATGAAAGAGGAAAAAATTGTAAAAGCTGTACGTCTGATTAGACATCACAACATTGTTTTTGGTTTGTAAGAAAAAAATTTTTTTGGATATTATTCAAAGTATTTAAAAACATTGATATGGTCATGGTACTGTATGGGAAAGATAGGGTTGGAAGTGAAAAAACTGAAAAATGGAATAAAAAAGTTGATATTTGGTGTTTGTAAAAGACGATGTAAAGAATTGCTGTATAACAAAAGAAAAGATGATGAGGAAGCAATATGTGATTTAAAGAAAAGGTTATGGTAGAAAGGGTAGGGTGAATGGTTGCTAACTGTATTTAGGAAAATGAACATGTAAAGTGTTTTGTTAAGATGTATAAAGTGTGATATAAAGTGTAAATATAATGAATGTGTAAGTAATGCAAGAAAGAAGGAAAATCATTAATAAAGCAACCATTACTTTCTTTTTTGAGAAAAAGTCACGGGATCTTTTACTTCCAGATGACTTTTACCACCAATTCGGACAGATGGCGCACTCTGGAATGGACCCCCCCCCCCCATTTTGTACTATAGTGTCAGTACTGGAAAATTAATCAAAGTACCTGGGATGAGAATAGAACCACCTTCTAATCTTCCAACCCAAAAGGCACGTGTGCTACCTGTTGAGCTACTGATACATTTTATAGTACAGGAAGGATAGTAGGTCTGAATCCTTAGAAAGGTACCTAGAACAAGAACGTTCTTGCTCATGACCTAGGTGTACTATCCAATCTACCAACCTGCCATCAAGCTCACTAGAAAGAGAAAAGAGAAGTGTCCCAAGGAAAAGAGGGCCAAAGGAACTGATGACACAATTTTGGTGTCTGACAAACCTCCAGAGTTCTAGCTTGTTAAAGGAGGTAAGCCAGTTTTGCACTCCCTTTCGATGACATCCACCACTGCAGATGTCTCGTGCTTGACCTCTAGGTAGGTCTGCCTCAGCACCTACATCTCCTCGAGCCAAGCATTTTCAGGCACCAGTTGGGTCTGGAGCTGCTGTGCAGGCACCAACTTCAGACACAAAAATTTGGGTTATCAAGGAGGAATGAAGCATCACCACATTTTCATTCATGTGGATGTGCCTGGGGATTGGATTTAGGTTGTGGTCACCCACCTGAGCCTCCTTTGTTTGATGCTACTCCCAAACATAAGCCCAAACCACTGAAGCCAAAGAAGTCAGTCATAGGTTTGTCCCAGCTTCAGCTGTATGGGCCTAAGCCACATTCCTCACAAGACTAATCTCAGGACTTGGCCATGCTGGGTGAGGACATCATGGATTTCATGAGATCCAGAGTACTGCCCTGAAAAGATTCCTTCACCAGGAGTCTCTTCTGTTGAAAGAAAGGGGGACATTTCTCCATGGAAAATCTCTGACTTATCAGACTCTGTAGAAGTATAGTTGGCATATGTTAACTAACCTTTACCAGGATTCTTTGCCAACTCTGAGTCTGAAGACACTTTGGTCTCAGCCTCACAGGGATCTTTTATTTGGGGACATTCTGCCCGGCGTGAAATAGTCCTGAAATGAGAGAATCAGGAATAGTTTCCAACAAAGAAAAGTCAGGCAATGTCTTGGGTTGCTAGAATGCAAGCCTCTTGATATTCCTGCAGTACTTGAAGTACTAGCTGATTATGTATTTGACATATCTCTGCAGCTGGAATCCCAGCCCACTGCCCCCAGGAAGCCTGTGTATTTTTACAGTTTGTTTGTATGAGGCCCACAAACACCTGTAGAATTACCCTGTTGCAGATACAAAACTGGTGTCTTTGGATTCCAAGGGATCCAAGGTCTGCTCTTTCAGGAATCCCCTTCCAAATGATAGAGAGCAAAGCTCTTGACTGCTTTGGGAAGAAGACCTATACTTCAGCTACCCTGACCATGAGAGCCCTGAACTGTCAGTTATATATGCGTGTGAGTGTGAGTGTGTGTGTATATATACAGTGGATATAAAAACTTCCCTCTTAAAATGCCAAGTTTTTGTGATATAAAAAATTTAGACCACAATAAATCATTTCAAAACTTTTCCCATCTTTAATGTGACCTATAACCTATACACTTCAATTGAAAAACAAACAAATCTGTTAGGGAAAAAAATATAAAAAGTAAAAAACGTACGTACAATACACTGGTTGCATAAGTGTGCACACCCTTAAACTAATACTTTGTTGTGTGTTCACACCCTTAAACTAATACCTTGTTGAAGCACCTCTTGATTTAATTACAATATTCAGTCTTCTGGGTACATACCTGCCATCATTTAACGAGACTCTGATTAACCCCAAATAAAGTTCAGCTGTCCTAGTAGGATTTTCCTGACATTTACTCAGTTGCCTGCTACAGCAAAAGCCATGGTTCACAAAGAGCTTACAAAGCATCAAAGGGATCTCATTGTTGAAAGGTATCAGTCAGGAGAAGGCTACAAAAAAATTTCCATAGCATTGGATATACTATGGAACACAGTGAAGACAGTCATCAAAAAGTGGAGAAGATATGGGACAACAGTGAGATTGCAAAGAACTGGACGTCCCTCTAAAATTGATGAAAAGACCAGACGAAAACTGGTCATGGAGGCTGCCAAGAGACCTGCAGCAATACTGAAGGAGCTGTAGGAATTTCTGACAAGTACTGATTGTGTACTACATTGACAACAATCTCCAGTATTCTCCACATGTCTGGACCATGGGGTAGGGTTGCAAGATGGAAGCCTTTTCTTACACAGAAAATCATCTAGGCCTGGCTAAAATATGCAAAACAGTACATCAGGTCACCCAAAAGCATGTGGGAAAATGTGTTATGGTCTGATGAGACCAAGGTTGAACTTTTCGGCCACAATTCCAAAATGTGCATTTGGCACAAAAACAACATTTCGTATCACCAAAAGAACACCATCCCCATGGTGAAGCATGGTGGTGGCAGTATGCTTTGGGGTTGCTTTTCTTCAGCTGGAACTGGGGCTTTAGTTAAGGTGGAAGGAATTATGAACAGTTCCAAATACCAGTCACTTTTGGCCCAAAACCTTCAGGCGTCTGCTAGAAAGATAAAGAGGAATTTCACCTGTCAACATGACTATGACCCCAAGCACACATCCAAATCAACAAAAGAATGGCTTCACAAGAAGAAAATTTAAAGTTTTGGAATGGCCCAGCTAGAGCCCAGACCTAAATCCAATAGAAAATCTGTGGGTTGACCTGAAGAGGGCTGTGCACAAGAGATGCCCTCGCAATCTGACAGATTTGGAGCACTTTTGCAAGGAAGAGTGGACAAATATTGCCAAGTCAAGATGTGCTGTGCTGATGGACTCCTAGCCAAGATGACTGAATGCTGTAATTAAATCAAAAGGTGATTCAGCAAAATATTAGTTTAAGGGTGTGCACACTTATGCAACCAGCGTATTGTACGTTTTTTATTTTTTATATTTTTTTCCCCAACAGATTTGTTTGTTTTTAAATTTAATTGTACAGGTTATAGGTCACATTAAAGGTGGGTAAACTTTTGAAATGATTTATTGTGGTCTCATTTTTTTATATCACAAAAACCTGGCATTTTAACAGGGGTGTGTAAACTTTGTGTGTATACAGATATATATATATATATATATATATATATATATGTATATGTTTGTATGTATATATATATATATATATATATATATATATATATATATATATATATATATATATATAAAGATATATATAGAGATATATATAGATATATATATATACACACATACATACACCTGGAACAGATGAAACAAAAAGCAGAAGGGATTGAAGACAATGGCCTCCAATGGAAATGCTGGATTTGTGCAATGACAACTTTCAGGTTACTAAATATTCTTTAAAATGATATGGCTATGATGCTTTGGCTGTATCCATTAGAGCAAAAGACTTGGGGGGGGGTCTGTTTTCAGAAGGCATGTTTGGCTGAGTAAACAGAATGTCTCAGAACTTGTTAAAGCAGAGATTGTTGATGATCCTCCTTGTATCCCCAACTGAGAAAGTCTAAGAAGCCAGTGGACATGACAAAGACCCTGCAGATGACCAAGGACTTTCTGCATGGCCCCCCACCATACCTGTCAAACTCTTGATGCAAGACATCTGGACAAAGCCTGAAAAAATGGGGGGACAAAGTTTCAAAAATAGGGACATATTTTAAATATTGCTCTTATAAACTTAGAAAGTTGTAGAGTAATAGGGTTTGCTTTAATATAGATTTTCTGAAGGATTTCAAGTCTGAAACTCAAATGTATGTCATTATTTAGTGACTTTCGTCCTCAGAGCATCCCACTGATTTGCCAGAAAACCACATGTTTTATGAGGAACAGACCAAAAATTATATGAGCCAAAAATCTGGACATTCTGCGAAAATCTGAACATTTGAGAGGTATGCCCCCACCTTAAGTTAGCAGAAACTGTCATAGTAAAACCTGGCCCTTTCTCAAAAGCCAGACCAAAGGGAAACTTAAAGGAAAGTATCCTAGAAAGTAGTAAACTGACTCCAGATCAAGGTTTGGAGGGGCCCAGTCCCAGAGCTGCAGAATGGAGTAGCTCTGACTTTGCAGAGTACCTGTCTATTCCCCCCCAGAATATCCCACTCACCCATCACTACCAGAAAGAATAGGAGGCAGCTTGTCCCTTTTCTTTCCCAAATGGCTTGAGATGACTCAAAACAAACCTAATAAGGTTAAGCTACACTGTACAATTTTATACAGAAACCAAGATTCCCAGACATTCCTCCTCTGCCAAAAGATCCACAAATGCTGCACATGCTCAGGTACAGAGCGTCATAGAGCCAGTACCAAAAGAAAGGAAAAAAAAAGAAAAAAACAAGAACAGATTTATCCTAGACTCTTCCTGGTTCCAAGAAAGGTAGGGAGGGTTCATTGAGACCAATACTAGACCTTTCCAGACTAAACAGATTTCTCCTTGTCCCAAAATTCAGGATGCTTGTCAGCCTAGACAAACTACTGGAATCCAGAGCGCTACTCATAAGGACAAATAACACCATAGTGATGTGGTACATAAACAAGCAGTGAGACACAAACTCGTACCTCTTTTGCAAGCTAGCCATGCAGATGTGGGAACTGGCACAGGAGATGGGTCTCACCTTCCTGGCCCAAAACCTCTTAGGGCAGTAGAACAATTTTGCATACACCCTGAGTAGTTCATGTGTAGACCCAAACAAGTGGATGTGTTAAAAAAGGAAATATTTTTACAAGTAATTCATAAGTGAAGTGTGCCAGAAGTTAGACCATTTAGCTTCTTGTCAAAACAAGCAGTTCAAGAAATATTGCACAAATGTTTTGCAGAAGGTAGCATGGAGGACAGATGCCTTCTCTATTTGATTGACATGCTTATTCCTTTATTCTTTCCCTCCTCTAGCCCTTATCCCCAGGGCACCACAGAAGGTTGGCGAAGATAAGCCAAGGGTGATAGTAGTGGGCTTACACTGGACTAGGCGGCACTGAATGTTCATTGTAGTCATTGTTGCAGTATTGATTCTTGGGACTTCCTGCCATGCAGAAGCCTTTGGCTGGCCTGAGTATTACAGTCTTTCTCTACTCTTAACCAGCTGTTATCCCCGGCCATTGGACATCTGGATGTCAGACTTATAAGAGGTACATCGACCAGTGCCATAGGCAGTTCTGAATTAGACATGCTTGAATCATCGGTGCCTTGACAAAGGACAACAGAAGCTCTGAGTAAGCCCGTCTTTAGTTCTTAGCTACCTGCTTCAGTCCTACAAAACAAAGATTTGTGTTACGGTTCCATTAAAATACAGACATTAGATGTGTGTTTTAGCATTTGGGCCCTCCTGTGTTTATCATCCAGCCATGAAGCAGTACTTAAAAGGGACTCTGCACCTGAAACTGCACAGAAAAAGAACAAAAAGCGGGGTGCTCCTAAGAACTGCTTAGAAGGGACTCTCCACGTGAGACCGCAAGGAAAAGAACCAGCAGTCCATGGGAATCTCAGTTTTGTGCTGGAAAAGCTTATCCTCCTGCATTTGAGCCTGATACTTCAGCTGACATCAAGATGCTCACCTGTAGAATAACCTACTGGTGGCACTGATATCTGCCACAAATGTCTGTGAATGTCAGGCTGTAATGTTGTTCTTTCACAAGGACAGAGGCACTCTCAACATCAATCTGTCCTTTAAGCCCAAAGCAGTGTCTGAGCTTACCTTAACTCAAGCTGTAAATCTTCTGTTTTCCCGTTTCCCATTTTCTTTTCATTCCCACAGAATAAAGGCAAACGGCCGCTGCATTCTGTGGATGTGCATGGGCAGTTTAGATTTTAACTAGACAAAACTAAATCTTAGCAGACATCAGACCAACTGTTTGTGTCCGTTGTAAAAGGGGAAAGAGAGGAAACCAGTAAATGGTTTGCAAGTTTTATCTTTTTTTTTTTTTTACTACCATCAAGATACCCAACACCATGCAGGGATAGGACTGATTCCAGAAGGGCAACTACTGCTGCCACTGCTTTTCTCAGGGGAGTTTCCAGTTAGTATGCAAGAGGTAGCTATTCTCTACACTGTTTTCAGACACTATAATCTAGGGACTTTGTCAAAGGCCAGGACTGGATTTGCTTCAGCTGTTCTCCAAGTTCTGGCCTACCTCCCAACTCTCTCTCTAACTCTGGGAATCTTGCCACTAATTATTACTGCAACAGTAAATTATAAAGAACATAGTACATTTATGGTAGGTACTTACCACAAATGTAAATGTTTGAGTAGCTTCACTATTGCAGTGCCAATTCCTTTCCATTTTCTCTCTTCTGCTGTGTTCCTAGGATTGGGGTGGGTACCCTTCTGCTCACCATCATTCTCCCCCACCCCAGTTCCGTCCCTCTTCTGTCATCCCTTTTGAAGTCTGTGGACTTACTGGGCAGGTTATACTCTAGGTACACTAGGGAGAGTGTGAGGCCAGACTGGGACAAGGTGTTGAAGAAGGTATTGGACTAATGATCCTTTTTTATTAAGTACCTAACACAATTGTTCTGTCTGGTTCAAAAGATGAGGGTCTGTTTTGGGGAGTTGAATTTGGCGAGGAGGGGATTAACTTTAATCTTTTTGCTGATGATGGCATGTTGCTGCTGCTGTCAAATATTGTGCATTTTTAAGAATTTTTGCAGTGTCAGGCTGAAAGCTCCATCCACATAAAGTGGTGGTCTTAAGATTATGGAGTCAACAGTTTTTATGGATTGCTGGAAACGGTAGGGGGTAAAATATTTAGGAAAAAAGTGCATGTCCATCTTTTAAAGCTATCTAAAATAACTGTGAGGACTTAAGGGAGAAAATTAGAGTGCTATTGGACAAGTGGAGTGGTAGAGTGGGGTAATGTGGTTAGGACAGAGGCTGTGCAAGTAATGATTGTGCATGCAGTATTGTATAAGATAGGGCATATAAGGATAGCATTTAGGGGTCACTGCAGGGTCATACAAAGATAGCTCTGTGTAGTGAGGAAGGGAGTTTGAAGGGGAAAGGATTATTTGAAGGCAAACAGGGGGAGGGGGATCTGGGAATAACAAACCTTGGCAGGCATGTACTGTCAGCTTATTTGGGGCAGAGCTTGAGAAGGAAGAGAGACTAGAGTTGGTTTGTGGGATACTGGGAAGATTATCCTGTGGACAAGGATTGGCAAAATTTGTGGTGAAAACTGACAAGAGGTAAAGCTCAGTCTGAGTCTTTGGGAGGAGGAGTTTTGGAGCCAGCTGGTGGGGGGAGGCACAGAAGACAGATTCTTTAGTGTCAGATGAAACTAGGGTTGGCAGAATGAAGGAGCCTTTGCAGGAGGATAACCCAAGGGGGAATAGACTATCTTTAGTTGCAATGTTAAAGATTTTATGGAGGGGAAAGGAACATGGCAAGAGTCCAAAGAAATAAAGAAATTTGTGAGATGCTCCAGAGAACATGGTTTGGGAGGATGCTGGGGAAACTTGTTCTGGGGAAAAAATCCTTGGCTAACTTTAAAAGGGTGGATTATTAAGCTGTGCAGAGAGTTGAGAGAGCTAGAAGGGATAGCGGCTTGCAGATCTTGAGAGATGACTACTAGGGGTGTAGTGTGAGAATGAAGATACAATTTGAAAAAGTACTTTGTAAGTATGTGCAAAATTCAGAAAGTTGGCCTCAGCAGGAGATTTGCAAAGACAGTTTGAAGAAGGAGGGTGGCATGAGACACGCAGTTACTAGAGATGTCTATCTAGGGGTAGATAATTACATCTGATGATACTCCACAAAGATAACCAGGATATGGAAAGAGGTACATGTTGCCATATCTCCCATTCTGAGGAAACATGAGGTGGCTCTGGCTGACCAAGTGGCTCTCATCCTGCATGTGCAGTAGGTGTTCTACCTTGTAGAGTTCGAACCTGATGAGATTGTTAGTGTTACACTGAGGGAAATGTTGTGTGCAGAGGCACACCTGTTCTAGGAGGGCATCCAGTAGTGTAGCTCAAAAGAGTAGCTGTTGGTGGGGGGGGGGGGGGGGTCTGCTTCACTGGAATGATGGTAGGCTGTCCCATAGGACCAACAAGCGGGCCTGCCTCCTGCCACACGACTCTCGCTGATGGATGGCCTGATTGGGATTCCTAGGTAGAAGTGAATGGGTCATAGGGCTCTAATCTGCAATGGATAGTATCCCTTTTCCATGGAAAAGTAGGCCAGTTGGGTGAAGGAGGGGTGCATTCAGGCACACTCTTGGGGAGATGGTCCTGTTATGTTGAGGTATATTAATAGGATTCTTTGACATTGCAGATACACTGGTCATAGGTAGTCAGTTAGGGCAGCATTTGTTTAATCCAGAGAGGGGCAGAAAAGGGTCTACAGTGATTACTTATAAACTGCACTTGCAAAGAGAATGGCTTACAAAAGGAGAAATAGTCTGAGGGTGGTACACAATTACCACATGCGTTTATGTGGGAGAAAGACAGATGCGAGTGTCACAGTGTTGTCACATGCAGGTTTTATTTGAGCAGTGTGTAAGACTGCAGTTTGGGGCAGGGTGTGTGTCAGTGATTGGTGTAAGATAATGTTGGATTCTGCTGGGCTGATAAGCCCTGCAGCACCTACAGATGCTCACACAATGTGTGTGCATATGTTCATACATCGACAACCACTTTTTCTCATTTTCACTCATGGGGTTGGGGTGTCACTTTACAGTAGCAATAATCTAGAGCCAACATTTATACTTCTGGATGTATAGACCCTGCTGCTGTTTTTTTTTTTTTTTTTTCCCGTATCACACATGCAAGCACATATTCGTACCTATAGCCAATTTAGAATGCCAAGTCTACCTCCTACTATGTTTAGAATATAGGAAGAAACAGGAGCACCTCAAGAAGACTCACTTGAACATGGAAAGGACATGCAGACTTTGCAGAGAAGGCACCCCAGCCAAGAATTATACCAGAGAACCTCTTGCTGTGAGGCAACAACAGTATCTTCTGTGCCACCTGTGTGCATATGTATGTATATTTTCAAGATTTTACTTTGTTTCATTTGTTTTATGAGAATATTTAATGCAGCATAATGGATTTTTTTAAACAAGAAACATCATTATTGAATTATCAGTTATAAACACAAACAGTCGTACATTTATATAAATGAAAACAAACTGTTCATCCACAACCCCTTTTCCCATTTATGCACACAGGGTTGGGTTGTCACTTTAGCAGTGACAATAATCTAGAGCTAAGGTTTATACCTTAGGGTGGGTAGCCCTGCCATGGTAGTTCTTCCACAATACACTCACATGCACATTTCATTTGGAAAAATTATACATCACGTATAAGCTTCTATATAGTCATTGTCAGTCAAACATTACGTAGCTCATTTAATTCATTCCTTCCCTTGAACATCATTCCCTCTCCAAAGTATTATTCTGCATGTAGTATTCCCATATTTCCCATTTTTCTATGTAATTTGTCCTACCCTTCCTAAAAATCCAACCTCCAGTTATTTTATCTTTGTTGCTATATTCACTACTTCTACTACACTTGGTTTAGACATTGATTTCCATTTTTTAGTAGTTGCTTTTTTGGCAGTCACCAGAACTAAACTTAAAGTCTTACTATGTCTAAGCAATTCAGATCCTATATCCCAGCTCAAAAAATAATTTCCTTAGTTACACCAATTTGCTCACCCAGTATTTCTGAGTAGTAAGCAGGGAATTTTTAAAGTCTGCCAACTCATTACACTCTTAAAAGTATGTTCCCAGTTACCTCTTTCTTCCCGATCACACCTCCAACATTTGCAATCTACCTGAGGAATTTTTTTTGGAGTCTGCTTGGAGTATAAAAATACATATGCAAACACTTCCAAGCAAAAATTCTAAATATTCTAGACCTTGTTGCATATTTGGGAGCCATACATACAGTGGATATAAAAAGTGTGCACACCTTGTTAAAATGCCAGGTTTTTGTTTTATAAAAAAAATGAGACCACAATAAATCATTTCAAAACTTTTCCCACCTTTAATGTGACCTATAACCTGCACAATTCAATTGAAAAACTAACAAATCTGTTAAGGGAAAAATATAAGAAATAAAAAAAACGTACAATAAGTTGGTTGCATAAGTGTGCACACCCTTAAACTAATACTTTGTTGAAACACCTTTTGATTTAATTACAGCATTCAGTCTTCTTGGGTACACACCTGCCATCAGTTAGAGGCTCTGATTAACCCCAAATAAAGTTCAGCTGTCCTAGTAGGATTTTCCTGACATTTACTCAGTTGCTTGCTACAGCAAAAGCCACGGTTCGCAGAGAGCTTACAAAGCATCAAAGAGTTCTCATTGTTGAAAGGTATCAGTCAGGAGAATGCTACAAAAAAATTTCCACAGGATTGGATATACCGTGGAACACAGTGAAGTTGCAAAGAATTGGGACGTCCCTCCAAAACTGATGAAAAAACTAGACAAATAATGGTCAGGGAGGTTGCCAAGAGACCTACAGCAATGCTGAAAGAGCTGCAGGAATTTCTGGCAAGTACTGGTTGTGTACTACATATGACAACAATCTCCCATATTCTCCACATGTCTGGGCTATGGGGTAGGGTTGCATGACAGAAGCCTTTTGTCACACAGAAAAATATCCAGGCCCGGCTAAAATTTGCAAAATACATAGTCTCCCAAAAGCATGTGGGAAAATGTGTTATGGCCTGATGAGACCAAGGATGAACTTTTTTGCCACAATTCCAAAAGGTACGTTTGGAGCAAAAACAACACTTCACATTACCAAAAAAACACCATCCCCACAGAGAAGCATGGTGGTGGCAGTATCATGCTTTGGGGTTGCTTTTCTTCAGCTGGAACTGGGGATTTAGTCAAGGTGGAGGGAATTATGAACAATTCCAAATACCAGTCACTTTTGGCCCAAAACCTTCAGGCGTCTGCTAGAAAGCTGAAGATAGAAGAGGAATTTCACCTCTCAACCTGACAAATGACCCAGAGCATACATCCAAATCAACAAAAGAATGGCTTCAGCAGAAGAAAATTAAAGCTTTGGAATGGCCCAGCCAGAACCCAGACCTAAATACAATAAAAATTCTGTGGGGTGACCTGAAGAGGGCTGTACACAAGAGATGCCTCGCAATCTGACAGATTTGGAGCACTTTTTGCAAGGAAGAATAAGCAAATATTGCCAAGTCAAGATGTGCCATGCTGATAGACTCCTACCAAAGAAGACTGAATGCTGTAATTAAATCAAAAGGTGCTTTAACAAAGTATTAGTTTAAGGGTGTACACTTTTGCAACCAGCTTATTGTACATTTTTTATTGTTTATATTTTTTCCCCCCTAACAGATTTGTTTGTTTTTCAATTTAATTGTACAGGTTATAAGTCACATTAAAGGTGGAAAAAGTTTTGAAATGATTTATTGTGGTCTCATTTTTTATGTAACAAAAACCTTGCATTTTAACAGGAGTGTGTACACTTTTTATACCCACTGTATATCATACCTTTGTTTCTTTGTGAATTGCTTATCCAGTCTGTCTTCTCAATCCTTTCTAACCTCCTCTGATATGGGATAAGTAGACTTTAGATTACTTTTTCTATAGTGGATATTTTAGTTTCATGGGGCAGGTTGTTTGGTAAACTGCATAAGTATATATTACAGATGTCAGTCATGTCAGATATTGATGGCATTGCTAGACAACTCACACACATTCTACTTGAGTACATTTACAAGTACCAGTTATGCAGGTATCTGCCATTCATGTTCTTACACTTTTATTTTTCTATTACAGGTTCCACACGTATGTTGTTAGTCCTGCAGTTACAGCAGTTGTCATTCAGGGCTGACCCTGTCTGATGCTAGCAATAAACAGCCATTACATGGTGAAGTAAAGGTTGTGAGCATTGCCTGTCATCAAATTCAATCTATGTATGTGCATTAGATGAAAGGTGTACCCCTTAGGTGGTCAGCATGTGTGCTATCAGTTGCCTCATGGTCAGGACAAGGGGCTATTATGCACACCTATGTCTGCCTACACCCACAGCAGCAGTTCCCCCTCTGACTCCTCACCTGCATGTGGATGTCGTGGCCCTGCCAGTGATAGTGGAATGCGTCTTCCTACTCATTGGTGTTCCTGCTGCAGCTGTTTTCGCAGGATGATATTTTGAAGGATACCATAGACTAATCATTTCAGCACAAGTACTGGGATCGTATTGCAGGGCCCCCTTAATGTATCTAGGCACCAAAACCATAACTTCAACAGCCCAAACACACGTGCTTTGTGATGTTTCTTGTTTCAGCGTGTGCCTCATTATAGTGTTCCTGCATGGATATGTGTGCATTTCTGATGGGCATCATCAGTCATGGTTCCAGTGTATACCCTGCATCCCCCAGTAAATGACCTTGTGAGGCATCACCCCATAGAAAACGTGTGGTAAAGCTGTGAGGTGTGCCAGATATGCGAGTTGTAACTGCCAGGGTTACCAACATACACATTCAGGATGATTCCCCTAGCATTGTACACGACCTGGCAGTTAAGGAAGTGAAACCCCTTTCTGTTGATGAAGACCCTTCCCTGTACCCAGGTGGTGATTTGATCTCAATGTTTGTGCAGTCTGTCACACCCAAGACTTCAGGGAGGTGTACTATGGGGTAGATCTCCTACATAATTCTATCTCTGTCCTCAGGGGTATGGGAGAAATACATATAGTCACTGGCATGCTGTAGCATACCATTCAGGAATTGCTAAAATTCTAAATGCTACACATACCTTGGTCTCCACTGGTATAATTCCCCTTGGTCTCAGGTGAGGATGACAGATGTTGCAGAGTTCCTGGAGCGTGTGTCTATCCACCATGTAGTACTGTATTATTTCTACTTCATGCAAACCATGAAAAGTTAAAACGAGGTCTAAATACCCTTCAATTCCTTAGCTGAGGTCTATCAGCAGCAGCATAGACTTGACCCTGTTGCACATACACATGAACAAGAGCAGTAGCAGCCCCTAACATTCTTTTTTTTTGGCGTACAGGGCAGATGGCAACACGGGATGCACACAATTCCTTTATAGCTTGCTGAATAGCTGCACCGTCTTGGATTAACTGATTAACATATAATTAAGCTGCTTAAGCACTAATGCATGCTGTGTTGTTTACCTTGTTTGCACGGCTCTACATTGTGTATAGAATCATTTACTGAATATAAATTGACATGCTATCTTGTGCGAATCGTGCTGCGATGCGAATACAGCGTGACTGAATCATGTAGAATTTACTGACTCCAGCCCAGTATCTAAAGCTAAATTAAAATATAAACCCTCACTTATATTTTGTAAACTGCTTTTCGTAGCCCGTAATAGAATCCATTTTACTTTTCTGTTTTCTTTGATTTAATCTAAAATACGTCTATTCAATTTTAAATTATATCCTCTCTCTAGACTGTAAATACTTGTATTTGTATAGTAAATATTTCCTAGGGTGCTATGTGTAGTATTTGATAATACCTTGTAAATAGCATGTGGAATCCTAAGTAACATATGGTCTCTGCCATGAACTAACTACTCATACCATACATCCTGTACTATTTGTATTGTGAATATCGTGTGAATGGCTGTGAACTGGATTTAATATGCGAATATGCTGTGAATGGGATTTAGTATGTGAATATGCTGTGAATGGGATTTAGTACGCGAGTATACTTTGAATGTCTGTGAATTGGATTTAGTATGTGAATATGTTAATAATGGCTGTGAATAGGATTTAGTATGTGAATGTTATGTGAATCGGTCAGAAATGACCATCATGAATGAACTACTTGCACAGCCTTTAGTGCATTGTGAGTATTCTACAGGTTGCTAAATGTTCTGGGCAGACTATTTGTGCATCCTTTATATAAAAGCTTATACTGTTGCAACTGTGTTACTTGGTTTACCCTGTACTGTTTCTCATTAATGAGCTCAACTCGACCCTTAAAGGGGTCAGGTGATTGGCCTTACCTGCCTGGTTAATAATTATAAATAAAATACAGTAGATAGTCGATTATCAGAAATCTCAATTATCAGAACCCGTCTTACAAAGTTTTCCAGTAGGAAAAATCATTAAGTCTGAATATGTAAACATTGCATGTATTTGCTTGAGCATGTTTTTTGAGCTTGTAGCCAGCTGTTGTGTGAAAAATATTCTTTATTGTCCATTGGAATCGCCAAATGTTTAAAAAGTGAATTCCTGCATGCAGAAAAAAAAATTTAGATGTTTTTTATCTGGTTCAATTATATGTTTGATTATCTGAACAATTTGATTATCTGAACTACCCTAGGTCCCAATTAGTTCAGATAATTGACTCTCTACTGTAAATAAAAGACCCATATCAAACCATTCCTAACTATGAAATAAAAGTTTTTTTTTCTTTTTCTTTCCTTTTAACCATATGTTCATTTTGTTGTCATTTGTCTTTCACAGGTTTTAGGCAAAGACCATCCAGATGTTGCAAAGCAGTTGAATAACTTGGCCCTGCTTTGTCAGAATCAAGGCAAATATGAGGAGGTAGAATATTACTATCGACGTGCTCTTGAAATTTATGAATCACGACTTGGACCAGATGACGCCAATGTTGCCAAGACTAAAAATAACTTGGTAGGGTCTTGTCTCATTTCTTAGTTCTTCCATAGACAGTGTTAATATGAATGTGTACATTTTTTGTACATTTTGTTGTGAAATGAACAGTATATATTATAATGAACACACTGAAAGCAGGAAAAAAACATGGGACTTCACAGTTCTTTATTTACATAGCTAAAATATGTTTTCTGATTAAATATAAGACTCCCCAATTATCTAGTCTTGTTGACACTACTTGTACTTAACTGCAATCAAAATGTTTATTTTGAAACTGATAATGTTGAGCACAGTTTTTTTTTTTTTTTTTTGTAATGTAGCATTTAATGAATGGGTGCATCACTGTGTACAGATAAAAGTTTATAGATACAAACTCAGAAGTTACAGTGATGAAGTAACAGTACAGTTTATAACTCCTGCAGAAGTGAATATCTTAATTGTCGGAGAAAAGATTAATGCAAAAACACTATTTCATTGTGAACTGCATGTGACTTATGACGAAGCCTTCCAGGTAATACAGAACTTTTGCAGTTTCTGTAGCATCTGGGACTTATGGGCCTTAGAGCTGAAAAGTGCAGTGCTTACACTTGGTATAATCGCATGAGTTTAGTATTATAAAATATCTAGTATTTATTTATTTTTAACATTTATTTACTGGGAAAGTCTGACTTGGAACAAAGCCAGTTTTCATTGGAGGCCTGGGGAGAAATGCTCCAGATGCAGAAGATTTGTTTTAGACTACCTTTAGAAGGTAGTAGAGAGAATAGCAAAACTGGATAGCAAACACCAGAAAAGTGAAATCTGTGGATCCACCAATAAGTGCCACACGTCCTGTATAGTGAAAGCCGATTTATTGAAACAAGGAGAACAATTCACGAACTTGCTACAACGTATAATCCGATAAAACAAAAAGCATATAATGAATGTAATACATTCCGTGAAAAACTACCAGCGTACTTATGTTTATATCCACATATGTACACATTTAGACATAGGACAATGATATCCAACAACCCTCATTCAAAAATCATTTCTTACAGGACTTTAGATGTATTGCAGTTGTGTAGGTTAATCAGAGTATAGTGGAGGTTTTTACATTCACTTTTATTTTTGTTCTCAGAGTATTATGAAATGAATTTATCAAATAACTATTTTTATACAAACGTTTATATGATTCATTTATTTTGACAGATTTTACATATTTTTACTTTTATTACTACTTTTAATATTGAAGGGAACTTTGGATGTTCACTGAAGTCATGGTAAATGTTATGCATATAAAACTCTGAAAATACATAAAAAACCTTGCAAAAGGTATTTTTATAGATATGTTTTTTAAACAATATTCTTCACATATTATTTTTTAGTGGAGTTTAGTCATTTTAGATTGATGTTTATTAGACACAAATTGTTTTATGCACAGTAATTGTTGGATGACGTGTTTGAAATACAGCGCCATTGGAAACTGAGCACTAATGTCACTTAAAGAAGTTTGAATTTTTTTGGCGCCAAAAAAGGTTTTTAAACCATTTTTTGCATTTGGCGACCAGTTCTGATGAAGCCCAGATGTCATGGGTGAAAGCGCTTAACTGTTTTTCATGGAATGTGTTACATTCATTATATGCTTTTTGTTTTATCGGATTATACGTTGTAGCAAGTTCGTGAATTGTTCTCCTTGTTTCAATAAATCGGCTTTCACTATATAGGATGTGTGGCACTTATTGTTGGATCCGCAGACTTCACTTTTAAGGTAGTAGAGAGAGGAAGAAAGAAGAAAATAACTGCATGAGTTGAGAGAGCTACAAGGATCAGTATCGTGTGCTTAATATTTTTTAAGGGATTTAGATGTGGAAGTTACCTTAACGATGAGGTGAAAAGTGTTTCAAAGTTTAACAATGCAACTGGGAAAAGTGTCCAACTCCATGGTGCACAAGGAGGAAGCTTTAACTGTGATGTAGATGACCAAGGGCTGAATAGCATACCTGGCAGTAGGGAAGCTGGACAGATGAGAGAAGAATTAAGGGGCAGAGCCTGTTAGGGTGCACACACTTAAGAGCACTTGCACATGGTATGATTTCCCTGGTGGAAAAAATGCTTGTGAAGCTTCCCAAGAAGGTAAGACAGGGCTTGTTCTGCTGACTTTCCATCCCTTACAAAAGTGTACAGCCCATCACTGACACTTGTTCCACAACTCCCCCAGGGGCTGCTACTGAGAGTGCTGAGGAAATGTAGGGACTTTTAAACTCTGTTCCTCCAAATAGATAATGATCTTGCTTTTGGTTTGGAACAAGTTAGTTGTAGAGCTGTCACCAAAGGGGAAAGAATGGGTCAAATAGAGCAGCTGAGAAGGAGAGCTGATTGCCAGTGGAGAGGCAGAACACAACAGTAACTCAAAAAAAAAAAAACTAGGAAAGGATTCCATGATTCACCCATTCACATTTCAGAAATCTGTAGATCTCAGATAATAAGACCAGGAAGGGAGTACGTTGTATGAATGAAAACCACTTGTGAGAAGTTATTTTGTTTAATCACACAAATGATCGAAACACATGATCACTGCCAATGCTTGCTGCATGGGAATGTTTCCACTTCCATTTATGGTGCAAATCTGAGAACAGGCCACCATGTAATTTCATTGCTAGCACTTTTATATAGATTGTTTCTTTCAGTGCTGTCTGCCTTTAACTTTATAGCTGTCAAAGGAGGCCTATCTGTAACCTTCTGTTTTGAGTAACTGGTTGTTTTTTTCATCCTCCAAAACACTACCTTTTGGTCAGGCCTGCTCACTTCAGTCCTGTACACTATCCTAACCTACCCCTAATTCTTACTCACCCCACTTACTGTTCATTTAATTCACCAAGATCTCCCCTTAGCAACACTTGAACCTACCACATATATCCTCTGTCTCCTTACCCAGTTGTAAGCTCTTTCTACTCCCATAATCACATCCTCCACTGTAAAATCCTCTTCCACTTTAACCTCCCCCCTCCTCGGCCACAGTTCTAACCTTTAACTTAGTTTTTCTCCATTGTTGCTATTTCACTGCTGTAACTTAATTGACCACTTTTTCCATTACTACCACACTTTAATTGCATCAATTAACCCTTACTTCTCCTGACACGTAAGTAGTCATCCTCTTTAAATAACTACTACACCTAAACTGGGTCTGTTGCTAATCATCGAACGTCAGATGAGCGAAATTTAAACATTGGATGTTCGTTTCAGCAAAACTGTGAGACAGGGAAACTAACGAGTTGTCCATAATTTCCCTTTCTCACACTCCAAAGTATTTAAAACCCACCCAGGTGTGGGAATGCACCTCCTACCCCCCGACTATATATACCAACTCCAAGGTCTCACTACAGTGGAGAAAAGGCTGGGTTTCGATGAATGAACATTCACTATTTGGTATTTGATCATCGGACATTCAATGATTAACCATGGACCCCTCCTAAACTAAACACTTCAATTTACACTGTTAACCCTATATTTCTGCTTCTGTCAACTTTCATAGATCAATTACTGTCTTAACCCAACTCTACATTTTCATCTACATACATCATGCTCATAATCCACACACTCACACTTCCAATTTTCACTTCGTTAACACACATCTGCAGTTACCTCACCAATCACTTATCCAAAGATACTGCCTCTACAAACCCATAGCTACCACAACAGAACACTGCCGTATTTTACTAACATTGTCAGTTGCCTATTCAAATTCTTATCAGATCTGCATGCTTATAGGTATGCAAAAATGTAACAATAGCTAATAAGACTGCATTGCAGACCAAATCTAAATGGCTTTCTACTCATCAGCAAACCAATTCTACACTAAAACGTTTTGGGAATAGTCACCCCATCCCTGGTCCATCAGCATCATGACATTGCCCCGACATAAGTACACAAACCCATCCCACAGCCCCCCTCAAATAACAAACACAGTTTACTCTTTCTTAACAGAAATCTGAGATTTATGTGCAAAATGATACAAGACATCCATTAATCCATCTTTATTCTGCTCCTCTGATATACTTGTAACCAGAAAAACGTGGCTAAAACAGTAAGTGATAAAATCCTACCTTCAAGCTGTAACATTCTCAGAAAGCAAACTTGGAGGTAGCATTGTCATAATACATAAAACTATTCTTGAAGTAACACCCTACTGAAAAGTCCATATGTATTTCAGCTTGATGTTACCTGGAGGGATGTATAAAAACAGCAGAAAATATACTCCTCTGGTTGGCTCACAGTCTCCGTAAAGAAGCACTCTAAATTACCTCAGTATAGACTAGAACCCCACCAATTCTACCATCTCCTCTGACATAATAAACTTACAGTATTTCATCCAAATAATCAACATCATAACTAGGCTTAACACAATTAGCAGTAGGGAATCTGTCTACTAGACATGATTCTTAAAAATAGAATAAACAAGTTGCAAACAAGTTAGCTACATAAGGATCACCTCCTGACAGTATTTCTGGCCACCTTTAAATATATGCAGTAAGGGAATAGCAATGTCAGACTAAACAAGTACTCTGTTATCAGGTGTACAATACTTCAAACTTTAATTTGGAAAACTTTGTCTCTTATTCCCTACACTGTAATTGAAATACACTAAAAACCATGCCACTAGATGATGCAGAGTCCCATTTCAGTAATATCTTTCTGAATATACTCAAGGAGCAAGCACCTGTAAAAACTCAGAATAACCTCCGAAACTTAAGACAACTTTGGAACCAAACCAAAAAAAGCATTTGATTAGACAAGCAGTCCTTCTACACCAAACTCCAAAACAAACATCCACACAATCCTAAACTTTTCTGGTCAGTAGTAAAGAAGCTGTTTTGGGGCGGCCACAGTGGTGCAGTGGTTAGCATTGTCACCTCACAGCAAGAAGTTCTCGGGTTCGATCCTCTGCTGGGGTGCCTTCTGTACGGAGTCTGCATGTCCTCCCTGTGGTCGCGTGGGTTTCCTCCGGGTGCTCCGGTTTCCTCCCACATCCCAAAGACATGCTGCAGGTGGATTAGACACTCTAAATTGGCCGTAGGTGTGAGTGAGTGTGTGTGTGCCTTCTGTGGAAGGTTGGGCGCCGGGCTGGCAACTCGACACTGTAAAACGCCACTGCCAATCATGAGCGGACAGGTGATCCACTGTGGCGACCCGTAACCGGGAAAAGCCGAAAGAAGAAGAAGTAAAGAAGCTGTTGTATCCCAGCAAAACCTCCACACCCTCACCTTCCATATAGAATAACACAAACTCCATGTCTTACCAGTTTATACAGGCAGGTCTGTCCATTATCGAAGATAACCCTTCTCCATATCTCCAAGCACAAGTAAACCAATGTCCAGTGCTAACCTTTCACTCTGTACCCACTTTGTCCATTTGAAATTTGATACAAAAGATTAAATCAAGCACCCCATCCACTGACAATTTACCAGTAGAATATGCACAAATTGCAGCAGATGTAGTGGTGTAGCCTGCCTCCATCCTTGTAAGCCAATCCATTCCTGAAAGCTATGCCTCAACCATCTGGAAAAAAAGTCTTCATCATCCCTCTACCAAACAGAGGTAGCTCAACTGAATTTACAAATTACAGATCCACTACAGTTCTGTCACCCTCGTCTGAAATCCTTGAAAATGCTTCCTTCACAACTTGTAAAACATCCAGCTAGCAGTAACCTTCACTACAAAACCCTACATAGCTTCCAACCAAACCACAATACTCTAAATGCTTTTCTGGACTTCGCCAGCTTTATGAAGCAGCACAGTAAGAATGAAGGTAATCTACTGTAATGTCTTTTCTTAGATCTCTCCCAACCTTTTGGCACTGTATCTCAGAAAAAAATGCTTTATTGAACTCTCCTCAATTGCCCTCTCCTCACCCACTAATCTTTCTCTCTCTGTCTCTCTCTATCCTGGTCCTATAACTACCTTTCTCACAGATAGCAAGTAGTTAAATGGCAACAGGATTTCTCATCCTTCCAATCTGTCTCTGTTGGAGTCCCACAAGAATCAGTCCTTATTCCTGTTCTGTTTAACATGTTTATTAATAAACATCATTCTGCATTGCAGCATGCCACCCTTAGTACAATATGCCAGTGATTCAGTCTTAATCTGCTCAGGTCGTGCCTTAAAAAAACTACAGAAAATCATCTAAGATGCCTTCACATCTACCGAATCTTGGTTTGCAAATACTTACTTACTTATGAGTCTCCCCAAGAACAGTGCCTCAGTCCTAAACATTACAATAACAAAAAAAGAAAAAGATAATTTATCATAATGTAACTTCATCAAACAACACTAAAATTGAAACAGTGGCCCAAACTAAGCTCCTTGCAGTGATAATTGATGATAACCTCAGATTTTACCACCATATTCAGCAAACCGTAAAAGTGCACCAAAAGCTTTGTTCAGTGTATAAAACTAAACAGTATCTCACAGGTACTGCTAGGATTGCCTTGGCTTCACTGCTTCCTTCTCACCTTTATGCATCCCCAATTCTAACAAACCTGGATGCAACCCATGAAACAAAATCGGATAGTTATTTTGTCATTAGCCAATGTTGCCATCAATGCTCCCTATATAACACTTCACTGTTTATCACTAGAGACACTAAATTGGCTTGAGCTCCCCACCTACCCAGCTTATACACAGCTACTCATTGCCTACAACCCCATGCATTTACAGGGTAGATGTCCTGCACTACAAAATCCTATACAATATTAATAATTCTCCCGTTAAGGACCTGCACTGGTGTACCAAATTCTATCTGTTACTAAATTAAACAGTAATGCCGGAACATCCCTCTAATACCGTTCTTTCTAGAAACTCTGGAATTTCATTCCAGTACACTTAAAACAGCAAAAGAAAATAGTCCAATTCAAAATCCAACTTTAACAATACTTACAGGAAACCTGGCTATGCTCATGCTCTACTCCAGGTTAAACAAGCCTACCCCCACCCACATATCCACATAGGAATGTAAGTCGGTACCACAAACGTTCTCTGTAAAACTGTTTGCACTGTAAACTTTTCATAGGCTCATAGGTAAGTACTATGCTAGCTGCCCTTTCAGGCCATTTTAAGCCTCATGTTCATGTTTAATAACAAATTACTTTAGATTTGAAACTCTCCTTGAACATAACAATCACTTACTTTATATACTCCTCTTCCCTCATGCTTCACTTTCCGCTTTGTTCCCACTCTATATTTTGTATCTGCAGAAATCTACTTTTCTGTCCTGTTTACCCAGAGTTAGCCAAAACAAATAAGTAAGCTAGCTGATTTCATTTATCTAATGCTAAAGCAAATCCAAGTTTTATAAATTGCTTGCCTGTTTGAAATTATGCATCCATTCTAGCTTCACATTATGACAGCTGTCAAAAATTTGCTCTAACATGTACTGTCTGTTAGGTTAACAAACCTGTGTACATAGCTATTTCTTCCAAATAGTCTGTGCCTGTGTATTTAACCTAATTTGACTTAATACAATGTCCATGTTAATCTAATGTAATTTGTAGTTGCAACACATTGTTATCTTTGTTGGTTTCTTGTATTACATTATAAACAGTACAAAAATTGTAACTTTGCTGGATCTTTTCTCCCCAGGCCTTCACTGAAAATGGGTTATGCCCAGTCACATTTTTTGGTCAATAAAAACATACAAATACATTAATTAAAAAACAAAAAATGCCCCCCCCCCCCACCAAAAAAAAAGTGGAAAAAGCCACAACACTCTAACCACAATATCCACCTAGGTATCAAAGTGTTTGAAGAATTCATTTGAGACGAAAGTGAATAGAAGGTTTTTGCGCTAACACCTTTTTATTATCTGGCTTATTTCGGTTGGTGGTGGATCTTTTTTCAGAGCTACCTAGGTGAATA
The DNA here is from genome assembly GCF_019279795.1 of Protopterus annectens. Classification (NCBI taxonomy): domain Eukaryota; kingdom Metazoa; phylum Chordata; order Ceratodontiformes; family Protopteridae; genus Protopterus; species Protopterus annectens. Next base: position 1,170,283,420 of record NC_056727.1, read on the forward strand.
TTGTGGATAAAAACAGACAAATAAACAAGTAAATAACTGACTTCAGATTTTATTGTATAAAGGCTGGGGTTGCAGGAACAGAACACCCTTATAGTAAATGTTGAGGGATTGCCTGTGTAAGAAATTGACATCTGTTTTATACTGCAGACCCCATTGTGACCGTATTAGAATGTTATATCCTCATCAGAACTCTAGAGGAGCCAAAGAAGAGGCAGAGGAAGAAAGGAAGTGTGGTTAATCTGGATTTCAGCAAGACATGTGACACTGTCAAAGGAGGTTGGTGAAGATGATTAA
>NC_056727.1:1170298713-1170306213 GCF_019279795.1 Protopterus annectens
TTCTTCTTTTTCCAACAGGAAAAACCAGGCACCTTCCAAAACGGTCCTCACCAGGAGTCGGACCTTTTTGGGTTCTCAATCATTGGGGGAAGAGACTTAGAACATCCATCTGACAACTTTAGCATTATTAATTTGACTAAACATGTTTTTTCTAATGACGAGATTAATGTTTTAAAACTTGGTCTTAATTTTGTTCCCCATTCCAGAGCCAATTACGTTAGGACAGTCATTGACATTAAGCAATACACTAGAAAGCTGAATTTGTATTATTTGTTGCATAATGTACCTGTTTCTAACCAGGTTTTCATCAAACCTTCGGTTTACTGTCCCAGGTTACAGCACACTATTAGGGTTTTTGAAGAGACTTGTATTCAAGATGTCCATTACATATTAAACAACAGACCCATTTACTACAATAATTTGACTATCAATGAGAGGAAAGCCCTTAAGAACTTACAATCCATGGCTAATCAATTTAGGTTTATGAAAAGTGATAAGGGCAGTAACATAGTTATTATGGAAAGGGATACCTACACAAAAGGGATAACGGACAATCTGAAGTAGGAGATTCATTTGTCTGCAACCTGTGGGTTATGGATCCGATATCGGATCCGAACCGGCATGGTTTACCAGCTATGGATCCAAGCTCTCAGCTCCTCCCCTCACCCATAATGCCCTGCTCTACCCTCATGACCTCAGATCTCGTTTGCCACGCATGGTGACCAGATTGTGTTTTTCCAGCTCTCCAGCTAAGTGTTATTTCTAGTATCTAAAGTGCTTAAATTTAAAACTTTTTGTTAAAGTTGTGTGAAAGTGTAGGTTTCCCTGTTATATTATTACTTTTTTAGTGTTTAAAACTTAATTTTAATATCCCTCCCTTCGCTGGTAGCGTAGTGTGTGTTTGGGCCTGTGAGTGTTTTCTTTGTTACTTTACTTTTATTAGTTCTAGTAACTTTGTTTGTTTGCTTTTGGGATGTCTGAGCAGCCCAAAGCTGTATTTTCTAAGTGCTCCGAGTGTGGCCATAAGCTTTCCCCAGCTGATGGCCACACTCGGTGTGTTAGATGCCTGGGGGTTGAACACCTCACATCTGGATGTTCCATTTGTGCAGGGTTCAACCCCAGGGCATTGAAGGAGCGGAGGTCCAAGCTTGTCTTGGCGGGTCTCTTGCCGCCGGACTCGGCTCCGGCCTCCGCTCCTTTGGGGGTAACCGTTACCACGGTTGTCCCCTCTCCGGCTCCCCCTCCTCCTCCTGGGACTCAACCTCCCTTTAGTGTTTCGGAGGAGAGGGAAGCTAGGAAGAAGGACCGGAGGGAGAAGCACCATAAGCGGCGGGCCGAGACCTCTGTTTTGGCCCCGCCACCAAGCGGGCTTCTCCCCCGGCCTCCTTGTCTGCTGGCTCTCCCCCTCCTCGGCTCCGGTCTCCAGCATGTTTTTCACCGGGACCTGAGGAGGAGGAGACCCGATCTCCGTCTAGGCTATCGAGGAGGCACTCAAGGCCTACCTCGGTAGCCTCGTCGAGATCAACTTATAGCCTGTCGGACGCTGATCTGGACCGGATGATGAGAAGGTTCATCCAGGCCCAGATGCAGATGGGAGTGCTCTTGCCCCCTCTGGGGAGCTCACCCTTTTCAAGCCATTGCTCCTTCTCCGACCCGCTACCGGGTTCGAGCAGTTGAGCCGAGCAGCCGAGCCGGGGTGGGTCGGCGCCGATAGTACTTGGTACCGGATCCGACCCTGCCCTCGAGTGCATTGGATCCGACCTCGGAGCCTGGATCCGAGCCGGATCCGGGGATCAGTGCTCCGGCGCCGTCTGTGTCGGAGCGCACTGTCCTTCGGATCCGAGCGCGCACCGGCTCGATCCACTCGGATCCGAGGGGAGCCGATTGTCGGATCCTTTGGTCGAGGTCGGCTCCCCTTCGGCTTTTGATGTAGTGGAGAGGGCCCTGTTGAGGGTCTCCGGACCCCCGGCACTTGTTTTGGCTCCATCCCGCGCTCCCTCTGCACTGGGTCAGGCTTCCACCATCCGGCCCTTGGGACAGCCCGCTCCTGTGCCCCAAGCTGTTCCCTGGAACAGGTTACTGTTGCAGGAGTCCTCTGACAGCCCCCAGAGGATGTTCCTCGCATACGTGCAAAAGGAGGCACATTTACTCCCCCGAGTCTCTCACGGAAGACACGGATTTGGAGGAAGGGGAAGGCTCCCCACGGTCACCCCCCGAGGATTTCTCATTTGGAGACATCATGGAAATGCTCCGCATAAGGGGGGGGTGGTCGGCCCCCAAGTCTTCCTCGGACGAGTCCGTGTTCTTGGAGGCATTTGAAGCGGGCCCGTCTACCTCTTGGGTGTCCCCTCCTGCCGACCCCCTGGTGGACCTCATTACCACCAGGGCGTGGAAGGAACCGGACACCATGGAGCCAATCCCTAAAAGGCCCAACCAGATCCTCAGTCCCCCGGCTGACCGTGCCCATTGGAGTAAGGGGCCTCCGGTAGATGCCATGTTGACGGCGGCGGCCACCAAGAGGGAACTTGCTCAGGAGAGTCCCTCAGTCCATCCCCCGAGCAAGGAGTCTCGGATGATGGACCGCTTGGGGAAGTGGATGTTTAGTTCAGCGACCTTCTCGGTAAGGGCGCTGAACTACCTGGCACATGTGATTAGGATGCAGCGCGATCTTATTAAAGAATACGCTGCATCTCCCCCAGAGTCCATGTCTGAGGAGGACAAAGTGCTGCACTCCACCCGCATGGCCACTCTCAGGTCCGTTACCAATACCTCTATGCGGCTACTCTCCCATGCTACGGAAGGCGCCGCTAGAGCTGCAGGGGCAGGTCTAGTCACTAGACGTCAGGCCTGGCTCCGTCATTGCGATTTCTCAGAGCCCTTCAAAGCGTCATTTGCGAATGCCCCCTTCGATGGTTCTGCCCTCTTTGGCAAAACTGTTCGCAACAACTTTGACCCAGAGCAAGAAGGACGGGAAGATGCTGTCTACCATCGGAATCCACTTCTCTGCACCCCAGAGGCCCTATTCTAGGAACCAAAAGGGTCAGAAGAAGATGTGGTTCCGGAAGTCGCAGCAATCCCAGCCTGCTCCGGACAACCAGTCCTTCCGTGGCAGAGGAGGACAGGGAGGACGCCGCCCTAGAGGCAGAGGGGCTCCCATGAACTTCGGGTCCAGAGAACCCTTCTCTGAACGGCCCGCTCAGCAACCCTGAGGGGTTGCCCGGCTGCTCCACTCTGGAGGCAGTCGGGGGACGTTTTTCGGAGCACCTAGCGGCATGGGAGTCCATAACATCAGACCGCTGGGTTCTCCAGATCATATCCAGAGGATACCGTATCCCTTTTCGTCACTTGCCAAAATTGAAGTCCCTCCCCGACGTTCCACCCGGTCAATGGGAGGCCGCTTTGGCAGAAATTGGCCATCTGCTAAAGAAAAGAGCCATCCAGCCCGTCCCCCTAGACCAGATCAGATCAGGGTTCTACTCCAGGTTCTTTTTAGTGCCAAAAAGACGGGGATCTAAGACCAATTTTAGACCTTTCTCTCTTGAACCTGGCAGTTCCCAAGGAGAAGTTCAATGGTCACTCTGCAATCTATTCTCCCCTTCTGGGAGAAAATCACTGGATGTGCTCCATAGACCTCAAGGATGCGTACTACCATATACTAATGGACAGGCGCCCAGGAGGTTTCTCCGCTTCGGCTGGGAGCCAGTCACTACCAGTTCTGGGTCCTTCCCTTTGGTCTCACCACAGCCCCCAGGGTGTTCACCAAAGTATTAGCAGTGGTAGCGGCCCACCTGAGGCTTCAGGGGGTGCAGGTCTTTCCCTACCTGGACGACTGGCTCCTTACCGCCCCAACAAGGCATCTACTACTATTGGCGCGAGACTCCTTTCTCCATCTTGCTCCCAGTCTGGGCATCACTATAAATACAAAAAAATCCAACCTAGCACCCACACAGTTCATAGATTTTATAGGTGCCAGGTTAGACACAAGGAGTTTAAAAGCCTTCCTCACTGCGGACAGAGTTCAAAATCTGCAGCTCCAGGTGCGGGCCATTCTCCACTCAAGTTCAGTTCTGGCGGAGTTGGTCCTGAGGGCTCTAGGGTCCATGGCATCTGCTATAGCACTTCTTCCTCTCGCCAGGTTCAATATGCGCATCCTTCAGTGGACACTCCTAGTATAGTGGTCGTACCTTGCTCTTCCTATGCATCATCCCATTGCGATCAGCAAGGCTTGCAAGCGATCCCTCCTGTGGTGGCTTCACTCTCCAGATCTCCACGGAGGCCGCCCATTTTGTGCTTCTCCCCCTCTCGCCACGGTGACCACGGACGCCTCCCGCCTCGGGTGGAGGGGGGCATTTTGCAGGCCGGACCGTCCAAGGCACGTGGAACGATTCAGAGACCTTACTGCATATCAACGTTCTAGAGATGAGAGCAGTGCTCTTAGTGTTGCTAGCACTTCAGGCCTTTCTTCCCTTGGGAACAATTGCGATTCAATTGGACAACATGTCGGTTGTCTGGTATATCAACAAGCAAGGGGGAACCAGGTCTTATCCTCTTTGTCGAGAAGCCATGAGAGTTTGGGAATGGGCAGTCGCCACCAACCGCTTTCTCATAGCAACGCACATTCCGGGTCGGTCCAACATCCTGGCGGACAAGCTCAGTCGCACCATTCTCACCCCTTACGAGTGGTCTCTCAATACTCAAGTAGCGGAACGCATATTCGCACGGTGGGGAACTCCTTCTTGCGATCTTTTTGCCTCTACCTCAAACACCAAGTGCGACAGTTTTTTCGCTCTGATACCTCCTCCAGGAGGTTCCCCAAGAGACGCTCTGGTGCATGCTTGGCCACCCAGTCTTCTTTATGCTTATTCCCCCCTTGCCTCTGATGCTACAAGTTCTTCAGAAAGCCTCTCGGTTGGGTTGCAGAATGATTCTCATTGCTCCGTTTTGGCTTCGACAGATCTGGTTCCCCTTCCTAAGGTCTCACTCGGTGAATCCTCCTTGGATTCTAGATCCCATTCCGGATCTGATATCTCATCCATCCCACTTATCTCCTCCGAACCTGGACAACCTGAAGCTGACCGCTTGGCTGCTCCAGTTCCACTCTTGATCAGGACTCCCGGTATTTCGTCCCCTGTTAAGGCGATCCTGGTGGCAGCTCATAAACCATCCACTAGGAAAGTCTACCGTAGCAAGTGGAAACGGTTTTCTTTGTGGGCGGAGCGGCAAGGCCTAAATCCCTTCACAGTTCCTCTCCCTTTAGTGCTTGATTTCTTAACCACTCTTTTTAACGATGGTGCCAGCAGTTCCACAGTCAAAGTACAACTTGCGGCAATTTCACATTATCACATTGGTCATGACTCCAATCCTCTCATGTCGGCCAAGTTGTGTAAAATTTTCCTTAAAGGTACTTTCCTTCTCAGGCCCCCTGTAAAACAAGCGGTTCCTCCCTGGGACCTTTCCTTAGTTCTCCAGGCCTTGACCGCCCCCCCCCCCCCTCGAACCGGCGGCTACGGTGGATCTGAAATTCTTGTCGTTCAAGACTGCCTTCTTAGTAGCCATTACTTCGGCCAAGAGAGTTTCAGAGCTCCAAGCATTATCAGCTAAACCTCCTTACTTGGTCTTTCATCCGGACCGTGTTTACCTCAGGACCAACCCGTCTTTTCTTCCTAAAGTAGCTTCTGAAGCAAACATTAACCAATCCATTAACCTCCCTGTTTTCTTTCCTAAATATGAAAACAAAGGTGAATACAAGCTTCACTCCTTAGATGTTCACAGGCAACTTAGATTTTATCTAAACAGGACGGCTGGTCATAGGCAATCCGACCAGTTGTTCATTTCCTTTGCTAAATTTAATTTGGGCAAGCCAATTTCTAAAGTCTCACTGTCTCGCTGGATTTCACAATGTATCTTATTGGCTTATCAAGCTTCAGGAAGGCCCGCACCGGAGGGTGTACATGCCCATTCAACCCTGTCAGTCTCTACCTCGGCAGCCTTTAAGGCTAGGATTCCTCTAGATGATATTTGTGCAGCAGCCATGTGGGCTTCATCTCGTACTTTTATTTCCCACTACAAGTTGGATCTTGCATCTAGGGGTAGAGCATCCTTTGGCTCCGCGGTGCTCCGGAATATCCTTCCATGATGGCCGCCCAAGATTCAGGTAGCTGGGGACTCTGTCCTACAGGTTGCAGACAAATGAATCTCCTACTTCAGATTTAGAAGTTATGTACTCACCATAACGTTCCATCTGAGTAGGTGTATTCATTTGTCTGCAACCATCCCGCCCTCCTATCCCCCTGGCCTTTCAGTTTCCTGCATATGATGTGTTTTACCCTTTTCAGGGTGTTCTTGCTGTTGGCAAACTCGATCTGAGGTCATGAGGGTAGAGCAGGGCATTATGGGTGAGGGGAGGAGCTGAGAGCTTGGATCCATAGCTGGTAAACCATGCCGGTTCGGATCCGATATAGGATCCATAACCCACAGGTTGCAGACAAATGAATACACCTACTCAGATGGAACGTTATGGTGAGTACATAACTTCTAATTCTCAACAACAGGGATGAATATGAGATTGTTTCTCTTTTTGATATTCACCGCAGCCAACGTTTAATACACTCGCACCTGTACGAAGCTCTTATGGCCGGAGACATTAGCCATGAATTGTATGAGTTTTGTGTTGTGGAAGAATCCAGAATAGGGGTTATTTTTGGGATACCCAAAACTCACAAATCAGTAAGCAATCCACCGTTTAGACCCATTGTGTCTTCCCCTCATTCAGTTACTGAGGGCTTGGCTTTGTTTATTGATGCCCTTTTGGGACCTATTATTGCCAATGAACCTTCATATTTTCATGACTCTTGACATTTTTTAAATAACATCAACACTTTTGCTTTAACACAAGGTTTCGACCCCTGCAAACATATTATGTTTACAATTGACGTAGTTTCACTGTACACTTGCATTCCGCATGATGACGGGGTCGAAGCAGTTCGAAGTTTTTTGACCATTCATAGTTCTGGTTTCACCAACAATGCAATTTCCCTTATTTGTAGGTTTTTGGAGATCATTTTGGACAACAACTTTTTTCTTTTTGAACGAGTCTATTATAGACAAAAAAGAGGTGTTGCTATGGGGTCTTCAGCTGCCCCTGCCTACGCAAATTTGGTAATGTTATGGTGGGAGCGTCAATTTATTCCTCTTTTGACTAGTAAATATAATATTTCTTTTTATTCTCGTTTCGTTGACTATTTGTTTTTCATTATTGAAGGTGATATGTTAAAGGTGGAGACTTTTATTTCTGACATTAATTCCTTTTCCCACTATTTGAAGTTTGTCATAGGTAGCAGTGGGCTAAATGTTAATTTTTTGGATGTTTCCTTAAGATGGGACTTTAATGAAGGGAGATTTCACAGCCGTATTCATCGGAAAAAGACGTTCAATAACGGGTATTTGCACTATCGGAGCGGACATCCTAAACATGTAATTGCCAATATCCCCAGGGGGCAG
>NC_056727.1:1170308713-1170311213 GCF_019279795.1 Protopterus annectens
GTATTTAGAAGGGAATGAACTAGGAACAAACGCACGTTTTTTTTTTTTTTTTCAGGTAGGAAACATGGTACAGCAAAAGGACATTGAAATATTTCAGTGATATAATACACTGAAGAAGTGAATTAAAAGGGAGAGCAGGAATGAGTAAGGAGGAAAATCAGTCAGGGTTTGTGCAGGGACAAAGCCAGTGAGTTTTAAAATGTGCTTTGAGATGTTTTTTTAAAAAGATGTGTGGAAGAGAGAGTAGAAAGTTCACTTGGAAGCTGGTTCCAGGCCTTGCCAACTGTTAGTGAAAAGTGAGTCTCCAGCTTTGTTTTTAGATTTAATATTGGAAACTAGAAGCTTATTGGCTGAGCGAAGAGTTGTAAGGTTTTTGTAAGGGGTAGTCATATTTGTGAGGATTGGGATATTATTAGGGTGGAAAAGTATCTTTTGGGTTATAGTAAGTTGATGACAGAGTAGTTGGTGCTGCAGTTCTAACCATCCCAATTGTTTGAGGTTGAGACAGTGGTGTGTTCTAAAAGGGTTGCCGGTAGTGAATCTAGCTATGTTATTATAGCTAGTGGCAAGTTTGTTAAGGTTGTTTTTAGAAAGGTTAGTATAAATATCAGAAGCATAAAACAGGGTAGAGATCAGATGAGTTTGGGCTATAGTGGTTCTGTAGGTGTAAGGAAGGGTTTAATTCTGTACAGGGAACCTAGTTTTTTGTTAACAGATTTTATGGTAGTGTTGACGTGATCGTCATAGCTAAGGTTGTTGTCTATGGTTATGCCCAGGAGACGGGTTGTGGTATCAGGGGATATGGTTGTTCCATTGCTAGAGGTTATAGAAAAATGAAATTGTGGTGATTTTAGAGTAGGAGTAAAGAGTAATAATTTAGTTTTTTTGGCGTTCAGGAGGAGGCAGTGTTGCATGAACCAATTTTCAACAGTATGAAATACTGGGTGAGGGTCTGGAGTGTGGTTGGGGATCTAGCAGAACAGATTAAAGTAGAATCATCAGCATATTGTATGCAAGTGGCTTGTGGAATTTTAGTATTTAGGTCATTGATAAACATTGAAAAGAGAAGTGGGCCTAGGATAGAACCTTGAGGTACTCCAAGAATTACAGGGAGGGGAGTTGACAGCATATTGTCCCAAAGGACTGCTTGATGAAGGTTGTCTAAATAGGATTTAAACCAGAGTAACGCCTGGGCATCCAGTGAATGGGCTTTTAATACCTCCATAAGCAGATTATGGTTGACCATATCAAAGGCTTTTGAAAGGTCGATAAACAAAGCTGAGGAAAGAGAGTTATTGTTACGATTTTTTGTTTATATATATATATATATATATATATATATATATATATATATATATATTTAGAAATAGGGTAGGCAATGACTTTAGCTGCAATTTGCAGGTATTCTGCTGGTATACAGTCAGCAGAAGGGGTGCATGGCTTGAGTTTTTGAAGGAGGTTAAAAATGAGGGATGTAGGTACTGGTTGTATGCGAAAAGAAGGAATTGAATTTGTTGTGGTATTAGGTGGGATGGAGCTAGTGGGTGGTAGAGTATTAGCTAGAGTTTGTATGGCTTCTATAAAGTAGTTGTTAAAGGAATCCGCTATCAGTTTAGGTTTATTATGGGTGATTCCTGATGGGCTGGGGGACTTGGTGTGCCCTGGGTGAAGTAATTTGTTCATAGCTGACCAGAAATTTTGTGTTTTTTGTTTGTGGGTATGTTGGAGGTGAAGGTAATAGTTTCTTTTGTCTAGCAGAATTTCTTTTTTGATGGCATTTCTTAATTGTTGAAAGTAAAGGCGGTCATAAGGGCTTTTAGAAGCCCTCCACTTGGCCCAGATTTTATTTCTCAGACGGATTTTTTGTCTTGTTTGTTTTGTGAGCCATGGGGCAGTTTTGGTCTTTATTCGGGATGAGCGATAGGGGGCATGGAGGTTTAGAATTTGAAGGAATCTAGTATTAAAGTAGGTGACTGCTTCATCAAGTTGAAGATGAAGCAGTGGTGACCAGTCACATGCCTTCAGTTCTGTTAGGAAGTTTTCAGGGTGAAAGTTTTTTTTTGAACGGGAGGTCTTGAAAATAGTAGGATTGGGCCTATGAAGTTTTTGTTTAATTATATAGGTAAGAGCATGGTCACTGATGTCGTCTGGAAGGGTTCCTGGTTTATAAGTAGTAGGGTGACTGTTTATGAGAATCCAGTCTAGTAAGGTTTCCTTACCACTTTGTTTGTGGGTTCTAGTGGGGGTGGTTATCATTTGTGAGAAACCATAAAGATTTATGTGGTTAATGTGATTGGGGGACCTACAGGTAGTCCAGTCTATATTAAAGTCACTAACACAATGGTTTCCTGGGGTAGGTGGATAGATAGGCCACTAAGTATATTTTCTAGAGTACTGATATTGTTACCTGGAGGAAGATAGGAACAGATTATATAGGTGGATTTATGGGTATTGATTTGCAGTTTGGCCGAAAGGGTTTCAGCAGTGGAGTTTGTGGGAA
>NC_056727.1:1170616213-1170701213 GCF_019279795.1 Protopterus annectens
GGGGTCATGAGCAAGCACTCCCAAAGTATTCCTTATGGTTTGCCCCGATACAAACAATAACTGGATCTGCCTTGGTATTAGAAGTCATGTTGCTGCATACAGTTAGGAAATGCAAAGCTTTGTATAATGATATGTCAAGTTAGTTAAGAAAGTCGTTACCGCCCTGACTTCTTTTGAAATATTCTTCTACAGTAATATGTGTAACAGAAACTCAAGTTGTGTACGTGTGGAAATTAACATTACTACTCATTCAAACAGTGGCTCTTGGAATCCACATTTTAGTGGAAGCTGTATTGGATTTAATATTTAGCTACACAAGTGGCAGATGTGTAATTATGGTTAAAGCAAGTGGAAAACAAGATGTAAACTTTAAATATTACAATAATTAGAAGTATTTTACAACTGGAAGAAGATCATTTAAGGTCTTGGGCTGAAGGCTGACGTAGCAGCTTGGAGAAAAAAATAGTTCGGGAATGATGCTTGTACTGGAGGCATACAGAACACCTTGTTGAAACAGAAATTCCTCCTTTCCATTTAAGATCAACTGAATTAGAGCAGGTAGACGTAGATGGGGAATCTAGGAATGAAGTATGCCTGATTAAACGTCTGCTGCTGGCATATGAGGAAAATACTTTCAAGGGGACTATGGCTTTCAACAAGTTTTCAGAGAAAGTTTCAACCAAGATAAACATGTTGCCTGCATTGATATTTTCAGATTGTAAGCTTGTTATGTCAACCAGCGGTAGTTATTTTTCCCACTCCACACAGCCAGCACAATCTAGGTACAAAAAGTATTACTATTGTGCATGGAAAAAGAAGTAGTAGAAACTGTGTGAAGATCCCTTGAGATATAAAGCATTTCAAGAATAATCTTGAAAGCTTACTGTTGCAATTGGAAACTGCTGTACTGGGAAGTTCCTTGTTTCCTTGTATGATTTATTGTTGGTTGTTATACAGTGCTCACTTGAGCTTCTTTGCTAGAGTTTTCATATGCCTGTAGTAGTCCCTAGATGTTATTCATGTTTCACTGTTACAGTCATTACATTTGGGTAATCTGCTGGCAGGTTGCCCTCAGTTGGCCTGGTTAACAATGTCTTGGGTTCTGCGTCGGTTGCTATCCCTTCTTCCATGATGTCAGGTCGTCAGGGGGTGTAAAACATGCAGCCGATGCCATTACATCAGGCTTTCTTGCCGCTTGGTGCCCGAAGCAGAAGCAGTTCGCAAGTGCCGGTCGGCCAACTCCTGAAATTTTCGATGTTAAGTTGTCAATCTCACCTTCATTCTTGCTGGATGGGTTCAGAGCCGACCCTCTGCTCTGACTCAGCCTATACTAAAGCTCGAGAGCTATTTTTACTGGCTCGAGGCTACCCTATATCCCACAATGCTAGGCGCTAACTACCCAGATCTCGTTTGCCGCTTACAGCTGCGAGGTGCGTTTATTACCGGCTCTGCAGGTTAGATTTTATAATTCTTGAATTTCTCCCTTTTAGTCAGATTTTCAGTTAGTTTTTTGTTAGCGACCATCCCATTAGCCTTCCCTTCATAGCTAATCTCCCTTCCGGTCCCTCTTAATCCCTTAATTTCCTAACCCCTTGTTTGGTTAGAAGGTTAGGCCTTTGGGCGTATTCCCCTCTCTTTAAATTGTCAGTTTAAATTGTTGTGTGACTGACTTAGCTTGTGTTAAAGAGTGTCTGTGTGTGTATGTGTGTGTGTGTATATTTTTCTACTTTTTAGGATGTCTAAAGGACACCAGGGTCTCAGGCTTCAAGAAGTGTGACTCGTGCTGTCAGAAAATGTCGCTGACAGACGGTCACACTTGTGTTTATTGCCTGGGCCCTCTGCACCTGCAGGACTCTTGTTCTGTCTGTCATGCGTTCAGTCCAAGAGTCCTGCAGGAATGCAGAAATAAGTTAATTTTGAGGGGCTTATTAAAGCCTGAAGGTTCCCCGACCAAGTCATCGTCGGGGAAGCCTTCAAAGCCATCCAAGCCATTGGCTTCGTGTTCAGAGACTTCGACTGGTGGTGCTCTGACTGCTCCTACATCGGCTCCGGCTGGAGCCGATGTTTCCAAGACACAGTCTTCCTCATTGGCTCCGGCTGGAGTCAACGTTTCTCAAACTCAGTCTTCAACATCGTCTCGAGCCGGAGCCGATGTTTCTAGGACTCAGTCGGCGCCGATAGTGGTGTCGGTACCATCTGCCAGCCGTAAACGGTCCAGGTCTCCATCCTTGGAATCTGTTCACTCGGCTCCGAGGTCTCCCTTACTCTCGGAGCGGAGCCATCAAACCCATTCTTCTAGGTCTACCAGGCTCTCGAACCATGACCTCGAGAGGGTGGTTAGTAGACTTCTTAAGTCTCAGGCACTATCCCAGATGCTCCATAGCCCTTCTCAACAGACAGTGGCTATTCCCACCCCATCTTCGATTCCTCCTCCGACTCTTCCTCTGAGTTCTGAGCCGGAGCTTGTGGGAGCCGTGGCCGTCGACACGTCGGAGCCAATACCTCACCTTTCGGCTCCGTTGTCGGCTCTGGTCTCTTCCATGGTCCCGTCCTTGGAGGGATCCGGGTGCATGGACTTCCTCGTCGGCTCCAAGGGGGCGAGTGGCATCGGACCCTTGTCCGACCCCATTCTCCCTCTCGGAGCTTCGTCGCTGGTAAGTTCGGCCCCGGCATCGGCTTCAGAGCCGTCCCTCTCGGTGCTGGGAGGGGTCCTTATCTCTTCGGAGCGGGGACCTTCTACCCTGCCTGATAGGGGTGCCTTTGAAGTCATGAGGAGCGTGCTGGCCCCTGTGCCTGCTCCACGGTCGGCTCCCTCAGCTCCTCTCTCTGTAATGCCTGCTGCGGTCTCTACCCACTCTCTCATTCCTTACCGTAGAGATCAAACACCTCAGGTTTCCCCATTGGGAATATCCTCCTCTTTCGAGGTTTCCCCTGATCCGTCAGGGGAATCCCCTCGGAAGAGGAAATGTAAGAGGAAGCATGTGGACTCCCCTGAGTCCATTACATCGGACAGCGACTTGGATGAGTCGGAAGGGTCCCCACGGTCCCCCTCTGAGGATGTTTCCTTTTCAGACATCCTTGAGATCCTGAAGCAGAGGGGGAACTGGTCTACCCTTAATCCTTCCGAGGACGAGTCGGTTTACCTAGAGGCGTTTGGCTCTCGCCCTTCCACCTCCTGGGTGTCTCCGCCCTTTGAACCCCTCATGGAAGTGGTGGTGCGGAAGGCATGGACGGCCCCTGATATGATGGAACCTACCCCACGGAGGCCTTCAAAATTCATAACAGCTCCTTCGGACAAACAGTTTTTAGCCAAGGGTGTCCCGGTTGACGCCATGGTGGTGGCTGCAGCCACTAAGAAGGAACTGGCTGATCCTTCAGTACCTGTCCATCCTCCTAACAAGGAGTCTAGGACTATGGATAGGTACGGCAAGCGGATGTTTTCTTCAGCGACCTTTGTCATGCGGTCGCTGAATTATCTGTGCCACTTCACCCGCCTTCAAAGAGACATGCTCAAAGAAGTGGGTGAGGTCTTACAGGATCCAACAGCTGCGGGGTCTCAGGACAAAATAAACTCCCAGCTGGCAACCCTGAATTTCATTGTCAACTCCTCCATGCTGCTTATTTCCTGTGCGGCTGACGGGGCGAGTAGAGCTGCAGGCACAGGCGTGGCCTTACAGCGTCACACCTGGATGCGGCTTTGTAACTTTGCAGACCCCTTTAAGGCATCCTTCACTAACTCCCCCTTTGACGGTTCAGCTTTGTTTGGACCTCAGGTGAAGGATACTTTGACCTGATGCGAGCAAGAAGGCAAGACTCTCTCTGCTGTGGGAGTCCGTTTTTCCACCCTGTCTAGACCATATCCTAAGGGTCAGAAGGGTGGAAAAATGTGGTTCCGTAAACCACAAGAGGTCGCGCCTGACGCAAGAGATCAGTTCCCCTCTAGAGGCGGGGGGGGGGGACAATAACAGATGCCGCCCTAGGGGCAGAGGAGGTCTGCAAAGTCAGGGTAGCAGAGAGTCTCTTTCTGACAAACCCTTCCAGCATCCCTGAGAAACTGCCCGACTGTCCGCCTTCGGAGGCAGTCGGGGGAAGGTTATCACTGTACCCAGAAGCCTGGCTTTCACTCATCCAAGACAAATGGGTACAGTCGATTATATCCGAGGGTTACAAAATTCCTTTTATCCACACCTCAATTCAGCCAAAAGGACCCCTCCCAGACGTTCCACCCAGTCTAAGGGAACAAGCAGTACTAGAAATATCAAAACTGCTAACAAAAAGAGCCATCCAGCCAGTCCCAGCAGACCAACAAGGATCTGGAATCTACTCCAAGTTCTTTTTGGTACCAAAAGACAGGGGACTGGAGACCAGTATTGGATCTCAGCAGACTAAACAAGTCTGTAAGAAGAACGAAGTTCCGGATGGTCACGCTACAGTCCATTCTACCCTTTCTGGGTCAGGATGGTTGGATGTGCTCAGTAGACCTTCAGGATGCGTACTACCACATCAAGATGCACTGGCGCTCCAGGAGGTTTCTCCGCTTCTGGCTGGGAGCCAGTCACTATCAGTTCAGAGCCCTGCTCTTTGGTCTCACTACAGCCCCCTGGGTGTTCACCAAATGCATGGCAGCAGTTACGGCTCATCTGAGGCGTCAAGGATTCCAGGTGTTTCCATACCTAGACGACTGGCTCCTTACTGCCACCACCAGGCGTCAGCTTCTCCTCTCCAGAGATTACACCATTCATACTTGCAAAGGGCTAGGTATCTCCACAAATTTCGAAAAGTCTGCCTTATCGCCTTGTCAGTCGCTTCATAGGCGGCACCTTGGACACAGTCCGGCTCTCCGCAAAACTAACCGAGCAAAGAGTTCTAGATATTCGCAGGCATGTTCACATCCTCCTTCAGAACAACAAAATCCAGGCCAGGTTTGTCCTGAAGGTATTAGGTCTCATGGCGGCAGCCATTACTCTACTTCCCCTAGCTCGCTTTCATATGTGGATCCTTCAGTGGATGCTTTTTTCCCAGTGGTCCTTTCAACAGCTTCCAATGTCACACAACATCTTAATAATCCTGTCTTGCAAGAAACACCTTTCTTGGTGGATGGTCTCCCCTCAAGTCCTTCAGGGCAAACCATTTTTTCCTTCTCCCCCGGTCGCCACGATGACAACGGATGCCTCCCTGATCGGGGGGGGGGGGCATTTTCAGGGCAGGACGGTCCAGGGCACATGGCAACCTTTCGAGTGCCACCTGCACATAAATGTCTTGGAGATGAGAGCAGTACTTTTAGCGCTGCAAGCCCTTCAGGACTCTCTTCGCATTGGGACTATTGCAGTTCAGACGGACAATATGTCCGTAGTGTGGTACATCAACAAGCAGGGCGGAACCAAGTCCTATCCCTTATGTCGAGAGGCACTCGGACTTTGGCAGTGGGTGATCTCCTCTCAGCGGTTTCTGATAGCAACGCACATCCCCGGGAAGCCCAATATCATAGCGGACAGGTTGAGCAGAGCCATTCTCATGCCACAAAAGTGGTCTCTTAAACAAGCAGTAGTGGAAGAAATTTTTCAGACATGGGGTCGACCTTGCTGCGATCTTTTTGCAACACCTCAAAACAGCAAGTGCCACGACTTCTTCACTCTCTTCCCGGCCACCCCCCAAAGACGCTCTAGTCCACGATTGGCCCAGGGGACTTCTGTATGCCTTTCCCTCCCTTTCCGTTAATCAATCAATTGATTCAGAAAGCTACCACCGTGAGAGCCACCATGATCCTCATTGCTCCTTACTGGCCTCGACAGATATGGTTTCCGTTCCTGCATCGTTACCTCTTGGGGCAGCCCTGGCATCTGGATCCAGTGCCAGATCTCTTGACCCATCAGTCAGGACAGCTGCACCACTCCCTCCAATTTCTCAACCTCACAGCTTGGTTGCTCCAATTCCAACCCTAGCCAGGCTTCCCCTTATTTCCCATTCTGTGCGTGACATACGTATAGCTTCCCTAAAGTCATCTACCAGAAGGATTTATGCCAGCAAGTGGAAGCATTTTTCCTTCTGGGCAGGAGCAAGAAATATGGATCCTTTTACTGCCCCTATCCAATCAGTCCTAGACTTTCTAGCCGAACTGTTTCACTCAGGGTCTTCTTCCTCCACCATCAGAGTACAGTTAGCGGCTATTTCGAACTTTCATGTAGGCTTTTTCGGACTTCATTATCATGTCCCATAAGCTTTGTAAAACCTTTATTAAAGGTATCTTTTTGCTTAAGTCCCCAATCAGAGACCCCCCACCGCAGTGGGACTTAAATTTGGTTCTAACTTCCTTGATTCTTCCCCCCTTTGAACCTGCGGCTTACTGCTCCTTGAAATTTCTCTCTTGGAAGACTCTTTTTCTAGTTGCCATAACATCTGCGAGAAGAGTATCAGAACTTCATGCCCTTTGCATTCGTCCACCTTATCTAGTTTTCCATAAAGACAAGAGTATCCCTCAGGACTAACCTGTCCTTTTTACCCAAGGTTTCTTCTGAGGCGAATCTAAACCAGACTATCGATCTCCCAGTTTTCTTCCCCAACTACTCCAACAGAGCAGAACAAAAGCTGCATTTTCTGGACGTTCATCGTCAGCACCGTTACTATCTGGATAGAACCAAGCAAGCTAGGAAATCTGAGCAGCTCTTCCTATCTTATGCGGCAGGGAAGAAAGGCCTTCCAGTTTCCAAACTAACCCTTTCTAGATGGCTGGCCTCTGTGATTACTTTCATCTATGACCTCAGACGCTAAAAGCTACCCGTCAAGGCCCAGGGCTCACTCAACTAGAGCATTAGCCACGTCAATAGCTTTTCAGGCTAGATTACCAATAGATTCCATTTGTGCGGCAGCCACATGGGCCTCTCCTCATACCTTTATCTCTCATTACAAATTAGACATGGCCTCCCAAAGCTGGGCTAATTTTGGTTCCACCATTCTCAAGAGTCTGTTCTGATGAGCCACCCAGGGTGAAGGTGCTAGGGACGCGGTCCCATCCAGCAAGAATGAAGGCGAGATTGACAACTTAACATTGAGAAGTTATGTACCTACCATAACGTTCCATGTTAGTTGTCTTCTTCTCGCCTTCTTTCTTGCGTCCCACCCCCCCATCCCCCTAGCCTGGACAGACCTAAGGATATTTGGGGATCTTCTTCCTGCCTCAGTATTAGCCCCCTTGGCTATCCTTACTGGTAGCTATAGGTCTAGGTGACGTACGAGTGAGGTTTCCTGTTCTCCTTATTTTGGAGATCAGAACTGCTATGGTTTCAGCTATCAAACGAGATCTGGGTAGTTAGTGCCTAGCATTGTGGGATATAGGGTAGCCTCGAGCTGGTAAAGATAGCTCTCGAGCTTTAGTATAGGCCGAGTCGGAGCCGAGGGTCGGCTCCGAACCCATCCAGCAAGAAAGAAGGCGAGAAGAAGACAACTAACATGGAACGTTATGGTAGGTACATAACTTCTCATTTTCGAGTTTCAGCACCGAAGTCTTCCAACTAAAAAGCTAAGTACCCTGTTGGGGAAACTTTTTCTTGCTCCTTACCGATGTCAGTAAAAGTTAATAATTGTATTACTTGTGGGAAGCAAATACCTCATAAGGATTTCCATTTGTACTGTATTCCTTGCCTAGGCCCTGACCACAACATACTTTGTCGGTTTGTGCTTTATTTAATCTGCCCACTATCTGTCATTGGTACATTTTTGCCACTAAATATTTTGGTTCATGGTTTAATTATCCAGAAATGACGTCGGTTAGCAATCCGACTACAGGAATACCGAAAAAACACAAAGAAAAAGACAGAGACAGGACGTTGAGGTCCAAAACTGCCGACAACGCTTCTCCTAAGCCAGTCGCCAGTTCGCTGGTACTCAGTGAGGCGCTTTCGCAGCCCCTGATGCTCGCTACTTCTGATTCGCAGGCCTCTACTGAGACCCATTCGGAGTCCGGTATGCCACGAGATGAAACCACGGATGTCTCAACCTCGGATGGGTCCGGAGCCGCTGTGCAGGCACTGGCTACTGAGGGTGTATTCAGGCCTACAGATTTGTATATTGAACCGACACCATCTTCAATATTAAGGCCAAAATCTCGATCTATGTCTAAAAAACTGACGCCCAGGCCACATGTGCAGGCCCCTATGCCTAAAAAACAAATGATCAAAATGGCTGAAGATTTAATTACTCTTATCAGAGGTAGTCAACCCCCCCCCCCCCTTCTAAGAGGCCTAAGGCTGAAATTGACTATGAATTTTCTGAACAGTACTCTTGTTTCTTCTGACTCTTCTAATGAACAGGATTTGTCCATACCTACTTATGAGGACTCTAATGCAGAGGATTCCATTCATTCTGCTTCTCCCCCCGAGGATTTTTCTTTTGGGGAAACTTTACATACCTTAAGGGAACATTTCCACTGGGAAAGTCAGGAATTTTCTGAATCCAAAAAGAGGCTTAGGGATTTTCTTCTTCTTCCTCAGCATAGGCCTTTGGCTATACCTTAAGTCCAAAGACATGCATCTGGAGCATTTCTCCCCGGGCCTCCGCTGAAAACAGGCTCTGTGGAACCTAGTCGGACTTTCCCGGTCAACAAATGATAAATAAATAAAAAATAAAAAAATAAAATATACCTCCTGTACTAGACATTGTTGATGTGTTTTCAGAATCCAGTATGGCCCCTGATTCTCTGCCTCCGGCCCCTTGTAAGCCAGACAGATACTACAGGGTTCCTGACTCCCACAAATTCCTTTTCAAAATCCTGTTGCAGACCCTGAAACCATTTCTCAGGGGCCCAAGGGCATTAAGGCTTCTACTGCTAAAAATCCTACCCCTTCTGAAAGATTCCAGGGTGCTGGATAGATGGGGTAAAAAGGTTTATACTTCTGCAACCTTGGCAATCAGGGCTTTAAACCGTCAATTCCATATGCTAAAATAGCAGCAGCATATCACAGGACTGCTTAAACAGAAAATGATGTTGATTTCTGACAGCGTGGAAAATAAAGATTTACAAGATTTATTGCATTCAGCCGAACAAGTTGGAAAACATACTTTGCAATGTGGTTTTGATTCTTTGGATGCCTCTTGCAGGGCTGCTGTAACTGGGTCTGTGCTTAGAAGGCATGCTTGGCTCAAGGAGCAATCTCTGCCTGATCATGTTAAAGCAAAATTGTTGGATGCTCCTTTGCAGCAGGGCCATCTGTTTGGCAGTAAGGCTGAAGAAGTTCTAAAAAAGATGGAAGATAAAGCTAAATCTTTGCAAGCTGTGAAAGATTTCTTACAAGTGCAACCTCTAAGATTTAGTAGGCACTGGCCTACTAAGAACGGGTCCTTTCCAGTTCCTTCCGGAGCCACTCAAGCCAAACCAAGACATTCCAAAAGCAACAGGTTTCAGTCCCAAGGGACTTTAAAAACTAAGCAATGGGGTGCCTCCTCTTCCAAATCTGGAAACAACAAGACACCTCCCTATGGTAAGCAGTCTCAATGACTTTCCTTTAGAATTACCAAGCACTAACCTTTTAGCCGACCCTTTGGGGGAAAACTGGCACTTCATGCAAAAAATTGGCAACTTATAACCCAGGACAACTGGGTTTTAAATATAGTGTCCCAGGGATACAGATTTCATTTCCACACATTGCCAACTCCAAGCGGATGGCCAGACCTGCCCCCAAATCAGTGGGCAGAGGCTCAGAAACAAGTACTTTCCCTCTTAAACATGGGGGCTACACAGTTAGTACCAGAAGAGGAAAAGGGACAAGGTTTCTAGTCCAAATTTTTTCTGGTACCCAGAAAAGACAAATCTTGGCGTCCAATTCTGGACCTGTCTACTCTAAACACATTTCTGGACATTCCAAAATTCAAGATGCTGACTCTTCACCAGTTACTTCCTATGCTAGGCAAAGATGCCTGGTTGGCAACTCTAGATCTAAAAGAGGCTTACCTGCATATCCCAATCAGGGAATCTTGCAGAAGATACCTATGCTTCAAAGCAGGCTACTTGCATTATCAGTTCTCTGCACTGACCTTTGGCTTATCTACTGCACCCAGGGTCTTTACAAAGTGCCTGGCTCCAGTATTTGCATTTTGCAGGCAAAGAAATATTCAAATATATCCATACCTGGGCAATTGTCTAATTCAGGCAGAAGACAAGTTCATTCTTGTAAAGTATCTGGCATTTGTAAAAAGGGTTCTAACTTGTCTAGGGTACACCATAAACGAAAATAAATCACAACTAGTACCCTCTCAAAAAATTACATTCTTGGGTTCAAGCTTGAATATAACTGCCCAGATGGCTTACCTTAAGCCAGAAAAGCAAATTCAGTAAATACTGCAAGCCTTTGGGGTTCAGGGCCTCCTGCATTCTTCTAATTCCATATGCAAGACTGCATATGAGGAAACTTCAGTGGTACTTAAAAAGTTTATAGAGTCAACATTGTCACAGCCTGGAAACAATGATTCCTATCATACCTTGCTGACAACTAGAGTTCCTATGGTGGGCAGAGGTCTGCCACCAAAACAAGGGACTGCCATTCACAATATCCCCCTGCCACCCAAACCCTAACTACAGACGCATCAGACTATGTATCAGACTCTGCACATCTGGCAGAGAAGTGAATTCGGGGCAAATGGAGCCCAAATCAAATGCACCTTCATATCAGTCAAAAAAAAATGCTAGCTGTACAAAATGCACTTACAGCCTTCAAGGCCTACCGTCATCCAGGGCAACTAATGGTAAAGACGGACAACACCACAGTTATGTGGTATATAAACAAGCAGGGGGGTACACATTCTTACCCCGCTCTGCAGACAAGCCATGGCATTGTGGAACATGGCCTTGAGCTATCAAGTACAACTACAAGCTCAATTCCTACCAGGAAAGCAGAATATTTTGGCAGACTAACTTAAGCAGAAATCTCATGGACCCACACGAATGGAAACTGGAACCACAGATTTTCAACATGTTGACACACAAATGGGGGATCCCAGACATAGATCTCTTTGCCTCACCCCAGAACTTCCAGTTGGACAAATTTTGCACAAGAATTCTTCACAAAAAAGCCTGGAAAGGGGATGCTCTGTCCTTCAGCTGGAAAAACCTATCAGTTTGTGCCTTTCCCCCTCTGCCTTTGTTCTCCAAAGTTCTACTAAATGTCAAACAGGACAAACCAAAAATGATTTTGCTTGCTCCAGACTGGCCTCTAACACTGGTACCCACTCCTACGCAGTCTGTCACAAACTTCTCCATGGCACCTGCGTCTGACACCTTCCTTACTGTCTCAGCAGAACGGCCACGTTCTGCACCCTCAGCTCCAAACATTGAATTTTGCATCTTGGCTAATCACTTAAGTCCCCCCTTAGCATCCCTCAGCAAACCTAACCTGTGATGGATATCATTTTGGAGGCAAGAAGACCTAGTACTAGAAAGTTTTCTGCTGACAAATGGAAAATATTCTGTGCCTGGAATCATTCTCAAGGGATGAGCACAGCAGTGCCCAATTTACCTCAGATTTTGCGATACTTAACTGAGATGCTTCACAAGGGCCTATCTTTTTCTTCCATAAAAATCCATGCCTCAGCCATTTCAGCTCAGTACAACACAGAACCCCCTCTCTTCTCTCATCCTCTACTCAAGCAGTATCTCAGAGGGGCCAAAAGCTTAAGGCCACCCAGGAGAGCTCCATCCCCTGCCTGGGACTTTAACTTTGTATTGGAGAAACTCACTCTACCTCATTTTGAGCCAGCTGCTACTGCAGACTTAAAATTTCTTTCCTGGAAAACAGCCTTCCTTTTAGCAATCACTTCGGCTAGAAGGATTTCTGAATTACAGGCCCTTATAGCAGTGGAGCCTTTCATCATCTTTCATGCAGACAGGGTGCCAGTCAGGACTAACCCATCCTTTATGCCCAAGGTGGTATCCAGTGTGGCTCTTAATCAGTCTGTTCATTTGCCAACTTTCTTTCCCAATCCACAGAACAAAGGGGAGAGGATTCTGCATTCATTGGATGTACACAGACAACTTAGATTTTACTTGGACAGGACTAAAGCTCAAAGAAAATCTGAACAACTGCTGGTAGCATTTGCTGCAGGGGCAGAGGGAAAGGTTATTTCAAAACAAACCATTTCCAAATAGATAAGCCATGCTATTCATTTCTGCTGTAAGCACCATGGAAAACCTATCCCCCAGGGGATCAGATCCCATTCCACCAGGGCTGCATCTACTTCTACGGCCTTTCTCAGAGGTGTTCCTACCAGGGATATTCTAGAAGCTGCTACCTGGAGTTCAGTTCATATTTTCACCAAGCACTATCATTTACCAATTTTTTTCTAAATCCAGAGCTGGCTTTGCCACTGCAGGTTTGCAGGGCCTTATAGCCGGTCCTAATGCTGTATAAATCCATCCTCCCAACCTTAGCTTTGGGAATCTACCCAAATGTAATGACTGCAACAGTGAAACACGAAGAACATAGTACAGTTGTGTACACTTGCCATAAATGTAGATGTTAGTGTATTCACTGTTGCAGTCCTGGTTGCCCTCCTTCCAGCCCCCTGTTTTTTTCTCTTACTATGCCTCTCCTTTATTTTACTACACTTAAAAGCTTTTTTGGTGTATTTCCTTTTGTTTGGAGGTATATATGTTTGTGTTTTAAATTATTTATATATATTTCGCACCCCATTTGGGAGGCACCTGACATCTGGGGCAAGAAAAACTGATGTAATGGCGTCGGCTGCATGTTTTATACCCCTGACGACCTGACGTCATGGAAGAAGGGACAGCAACTGACGCAGGACCCAAGACTTTGTTAATCAGGCCGACTGAGGGCAACCTGTTAGCAGATTACCCAAATGTAATAACTGCAACAGTGAATACACTCGAACATCTACATTTATGGTAAGTGTACACAACTATACTTTTTGGAAACTAAGGCATTCACTGAGATGAAGCCCAGTGAAACTACATTTTAATATCTGGGTTTACCACCTTGGCATCACCCCATTTCCTGATAACCACGCCCCGATGCACACTAGCCACATCCTTTACATGCACCCAGTGTCATGCATTTCGATTTCTGACGGTGAACATTCGTAAATGTAATGACTACATGACACAGCACCTTATAGGATAATAGAACTGAACTGAAAAAACATAGTTAAAGGAAAATTTAGTGTAGATAGGCAGAACGGAATAGAAATGACACATTGCAGGCTAAACAAACATACATAAAGTAGGTAACAGCAGTGTGTTCAAAATGTGAACCTCTAGTAGGCTCTTTGTGTACAACTGTTGCTGAAAGTTGAAAAACCAAATCTTTCAGTTGGTCAAATGCTGTACTCTTACTCTTTCAAAACTATGGAATGCCCTCCCACCTTCAGTCCGATCAGTA
This sequence comes from Protopterus annectens, assembly GCF_019279795.1. Lineage (NCBI taxonomy): Eukaryota > Metazoa > Chordata > Ceratodontiformes > Protopteridae > Protopterus > Protopterus annectens. Next base: position 1,170,629,599 of record NC_056727.1, read on the forward strand.
ATCCTGCTCTCTTTAAGAAGTCCCTCCGAAAAGACCTCTCTTCTCTTTGGCACTGTACATGTGCCAAAAATAATACTGCCTAAAACATGACACCTTCCACTGTAACCCTTACAATAGTCCATCTCAGTATTTGCTTAACTTTCCTTTCTCTCGCATACGTTTACTGTCTGTCTTGCTAAATTTTAGCTGCTCATGGCTACAAAACTCGGATTAACAATCATAACTGCTACTCTGACAAAATCCATCATCAATGTTAAAATTTTACACAATGTAGATGTGTAATGTAGGTAAATAATTTGTACTGCTGTGCTGATACTATTTCTGTGCATTGTGACTGTTTATACTCTGTATTGTGTGTTTTCTTGTATCTACTGTTAATGTAAGTGGAGCTTTTCTCCCCAGGCCTCCACTGAAAATTAACTCACCTAGGCCCAGTGGACTTTCCTGGTTAACAAATGCAGTAAATAAATAAATTAAATAATAATAATTTTGTATTATACTATGACATTTATTTTTCATTTCCTTTTATTTACCACAATCATAACTTTAAATTCAAATAACAACTGGTACTCCTACAGTACAATAATTTTGTTTTTCCAGTGTCAATTTCAATATTTAAGGGACAGGGAAAACCTTATTAGTATGTTGTGGAATCAGTAGCTGATTTGTGAAAATTTTATATTTTTAAGGGTGGGAAAGTATGTTCAAAATCTCATTATAGTAAAAACAAGTGAATAATCTATTGCTCCTTTTTTCCCCTCTCATAAGCACATACAGTGGATATAAAAAGTGTATACACAATGCCAGGTTTTTGTGATATAAAAAAAATGAGACCACAGTAAATCATTTCAAAACTTTTCCCCACCTTTAATGTGACCTATAACCTGTACAATTCAATTGAAAAACAAATCTGTTAAGGGGAAAAAGTATAAAAAAAAAACGTACAATAAGCTGGTTTCACAATTGTGCACACCCTTAAACTAATAGTTTGTTGAAGCACCTTTTGATTTAATTACAGCATTCAGGCTTCTTGGTTATACACATGCCATCAATTAAAGATACTCTGATTAACCCCAAATAAAGTTCAGCTGCCCTAGTAGGATTTTCTTTACATTTACTCAGTTGCCTGCTACAGCAAAAGCCATGGTTCGCAGAGAGCTTACAAAGCATCAAAGGGATCTCACTGTTGAAAGGTATCAGTCAGGAGAAGGGTACAAAAAAATTTTCCACAGCATTGGATATACAAGGGAACACAGTGAAGACAGTCATCAAAAAGTGATGAAAATATAGGACAACAGTGACATTGCAAACTGAACGTCCCTCCAAAATTGATGAAAATACAAGACGAAAACTGGTCAGGGAAGCTGCCAAGAGACTTACAGCAACACTGAAGGAGCTGCAGGGATTTCTGGCAAGTACTGGTTGTGTACTACATGTGACAAGAATCTCCCATATTCTCTATATGTCTAGACTATGGGGTAGGTTTGCAAGAAGGAAGGCATTTCTTACACAGAAAAACATCCAGGCCTGGCTAAAATTTACAAAACAATACATCAATTCTCCTAAAAGCATGTGGGAAAATGTGCTGTGGTCTGATGAGACCAAGGGTGAACTTTTTGGCCACAATTCCAAAACGTACGATTGGCGCAAAAACAACACTTCTCATTACCAAAAGAACATCATCCCCATGGTGAAGCATGATGGTGACAGTAGCATGCTTTGGGGTTGCTTTTCTTCAGCTGGAACTGGGGCTTTAGTCAAACTGGAGGGAGTTATGAACAGTTCCAAATATCAGGCACTTTTGGCCCAAAATCTTCAGGCGTCTTTTAGAAAGCTGAACATGAAGAGGAATTTCAGCTTTCAACACGACAATGACCCCAAGCATACATCCATATCAACAAAATCATGGCTTCACTATAAGAAAATTAAAGTTTTGGAATGGCCCAGTCAGAGCCCAGACCTAAATCCAATAGAAAATCTGTGGGGTGACATGAAGAGGGCTGTGCACAAGAGATGCCCTCGCAATCTGACAGATTTGGAGTACTTTTGCAAGGAAGAGTGGGAAAATATTGCCAAGTCAAGCTGTGCCATGCTGATAGACTCCTATGCTGTAATTAAATCAAAACGTGCTTCAACAAAGTATTAGTTTAAGGGTGTGCACACTTAAGCAACCAGCTTATTGTATGTTTTTTATTTTTATATTTTGTCCCCTAACAGATTTGTTTGTTTTTCAATTGAATTGTACAGGTTATAGGTTACATTAAGGTGGGAAAAGTTTTGAAATTATTTATTGTGGTCTCATTTTTTTATGTCACAAAAACCTGTCATTTTAATAGGGGTGTGTACACCTTTTTATATCCACTGTAGCTCCTGTCTTTTCCTTTCTGCTGCTGCTTGTGTTTGTACTGTGTTTATCGTTCATCTAATGTTTATCACCCTCAAAACTAAAGTATAAAGTCTTTGTTTCAGTAGTAACAACTGCACCGGCACCACAACTGCATGCCATGTAAATTCAGGCTCAGTAAGTTTTCTAAGAACACTAGTCCAGCAAAGCACAATAATCATGAAAAACAAGCTAGTGATCTTACAGGCAATAAATAAGCTGTTTTCCTGTCACTAATAAATGTTAAGTGACAGGAAAAAAATAATTATCATGCTATATGATCAGTAAACATGTTATGAAGAAAGAATTTATATGCTTAGTATGAAAAGTCATACTAGAAGCAACAAATAACCAGTCCATATATTCCATCATTTGTACATCCAGTATTTTTATAAGCACCCTAGTGTAGCACAGCAAAAGAACCATTGGAAACAAGCTACTGATTTCACAGCACAGTAAAACGTTTCTTCTTGTCACTTACAGCATTAAAAAGCAGGAAAAACAAATTATTTTGATGTATGTATTTAGTTATCCTTTGTTGACTGAGTTAGTCCCACTGACCTAATTGCCTCTTTTCAGGGGAGATGTGAGTTAATATTTATAGTACCAGAGGAAATTTAGTCAGGTCATCAGGGAACTTCCCCTTTTCTTTTGGGTATGGGTACTCTTTTCATTGTGGCGCTTCCTGTCTTCCACTTCAGGCACGAAGGCAGCTTGGAGAAGCAGGGAACTAGTGGGAGTAAGAATGCAGGTCCAAGAAGGAGATGTTGCTGTATTGAATGGTGATAGTCTGTCAATAGAGGCATCACTTAAGTTGGAGAAGGAGTCTGAAGTTATGGAGACATGTGTAAGAGATGAGGAAGGATTGGAAATATTAGAAAAGGAAATAAAGCCTTTCACTTCATCAAAGAATTTGGAAGGATGTATAGGATATTCAGAGGATCTGTTCCAGAGTAACTTTTTTGAGTCAACACAAGACTGTGCAGATACAACCCTCCAGTTGGGAGGGTTATGGGATGATTGTCTCAATTGGATGATTGTGCAGAGTGAACCAGAAAGCGAAGTGGTGGCATCTTGGGGTGACATTATAGATAGAATCCAGGAGGAGGAAATGAAAGAAGCTGCACAAGGTAAAAATCATCTACAGCAATGTTGAAAGAAGGCAAGAAACAAACAAGGGAGCAAGAGAGAGGAGGAGAGATCATGAAGAAGTTTGTTGTATGTCTCAGCAGTAAGGAAGAAAAAGAACTTGAAAGATATAAGGTATGGGACACTGTTATTGCAGCCTTGGGAGTATCACCTAATGAGGTAAAAGCCTTTATTCACCTTAATAGACTTTTTGTGACGTTATATTTGAGACTGGGAAATATATAGAATTTTTTTTTTTACAGAGGTTTAACAAAAAGAAAGACTGTAGTCCATGGAATTCTTATGTGGTGCAGACTGTTAATAGAAAAACTAAAAAGACAATTACTGTACAGATGTTCTTCGTGTTTCACTGTTGCAGTCACACTTGGGTTATCTGTCTGCAGTTAGCCCAAATACCAGAGTCTTGGGATTTCTGCGTTGGATGTTGTTGCCTCTTCCATGACGTCAGGTCATCAGGGGTATAAAACATGCAGCCGACACCATTACATCAGTCTTTTTTGCCGAGAAGGAGCCCGAAGCAGAAGCAGTTCACAAGGCTGGTCAGCCACTACCTGAAATTTTCATTTTTCGAGTTTCAAACCTGAAGTCTTCTAAAGCTAAGTACCCTGTTAGGGATTCTTTTTTCTTGCTCTAACCAATGTCAGAAAAAAATAACAATCGTCTTGCCTGTGGAAAGCAAATACCTCACAGCGATTTTCATTCTTACTGCGTCACCTGTTTAGGCCCAGACCACAACATCCCTTGCTGTTGGTTTTGTGCCTTGTTTAACGCCTGAACCATTCATCTTCGGGCTATTTTTGTAGCTAAATTCTTTTGCTTTCGTTCTCCATATTCCAAAATGGCTTCGGTAAGCCATCTGACTACCGATCTTTCGAAAAAGCACAAAGACAGCGACAGACCGCATAGGTCAAAAACTGCCGACGACGCTTCCGTTAAGCTAATCCCCAGTCCACTGGTACTCAGTGAGGCACCTTTGCAGCCCCTGATGCCCGCTTTTACAGATTCGCAGGCCTTTACTGAGACCCATTCGGAGTCTGGTATATCGCGAGATGCTTCTTCGACTATAATGTCTCTACCTTGGATGGGTCCAGAGCCGCTGTGCAGGCACCAGCTTCTGAGGGTGTATTCCGACCTGCCGATATTCATATTAAACCGACAACTTCATTTTCAACTAAAACTATTGAGTTTCTCAGGCCCAGAGTTCGCACTACGCCTAGAAAACCGACGTCCAAAGTGCAGGCTCAAGCTCCCATGCCACAAAAACAAATGCTTAGAATGGCTGAAGACCTTATTACTCTAATTAGGGGAAGCCAGCCTTCCCCTGCTAAAAGACAAAGAATTGAATTCCCTTCTGATTCTACAGACCAGGAGTCTGATGACTCTGACACTTCTGATTACTAGGACATACCCTTATTCTACCTATGAGGACTCAGATGCAGAGGAATCCGTTCCCTCTGACTCCCTTCCAGAGGATTTTTCTTTTGGTGAAACCTTCCATACCTTAAGAGAGCATTTCCACTGGGAATGCCAGGACTATCCTCAGTCCAAAAATTTTTAGATTTGCCTCCGCACAGGCCTCTAACTATACCCCCTGTCCTGGATATTGTAGATGATGTCTTCATGAAGTCCAGTCTTACTCCTGACACTTTACCACCAGCTCCTAAAAAACCTGACAGGTACTACAGAGTACCTGACTCTCACAAATTTCTCTTTAAGAATCCTACTGCGGATCCAGGGACCTAAAGGCATTAAGGCTACTACAGCCAAAAACCCTACCCCTTCAGACAGGGATTCTAGACTTTAGACATGTGGAGTAAGAAGGTATATACTTCTGCAACTCTTGCCATCAGGGCTTTGAATTGCCAGTTTCACATGTTGAAGTACCAGCAACATATTATGGTACTAATTAAACAAAAAATGGTGTTACTTCCAGATTTTGCAGAAAATAAAGATTTACAAGAGTTACTGCATTCCACAAACCAAGTTAGTAAACATACTTTACAGTGTGGGTTTGATGCCTTAGAAGCATCTTGCAGGGCTGCTGTCACTAGGTCTGTACTTAGAAGACATGCTTGGCTAAAGGAACAAGTCTTGCCAGACCATGTCAAAGCAAAATTACCAGATGCTCCATTAAATCAGGAGCATTTGTTTGCACAAAAGCAGAAGAAGTTCTTAAAAAGGTGGAAGAAAAAGCTAAATCTATGCAAACCGTCAAAGATTTCTTACAGGTGCAGCCACCTAGATTCACTAGGCATTGGCCTTTAAAAAAATGGTTCTTTCCAGTCCCTCTCCGGCATTCTCAGTCCAAACCCAGGGGAAACATACCACCAAGACTGCAGTCTCAGGGTATGCAGAGATCTAAACAATAGTGTGTTTCCACCTCAAAACCAAGGAGTGGTAATCCACCCCCTTATGGAAAAAGTTAACAATGACTTTCCATTTATCCTTCCCAGCCATGCCCAAGTGTTTGTGCCACTAGGAGGAAAACTCACCCCTCATGCAAAAAACTGGATATCCATTACTCAGGACCGATGGGTTCTAAACATTGTATCCCAGGGATAAAGATTCTACTTCCACTCACTGCCAACCCCAAGCGGGTTGCCAGACCTTCCTCCAAACCAGTGAGCAGAGGCTCAAAAGCAAGTACTTTCCCTTCTCCATATCAGGGCTATTCACCCTGTTCCAGTAGAACAATGAGGACAGGGTTTCTACTCCAGACTGTTCCTGATGCCCAGAAAAGAGATCTGTTGGCACACCCTATCCTGGATCTATCAATTCTCAACACCTTTCTGGTGGTCCCAAAATGCTTACACTGCAACAGCTTCTTCCTATGCTAGCCAAGGATGCCTGGTTAGTCACCCTAGACTAAAAGGAAGCTTATCTGCACATCCTATTAAGAGAGTCTTGCAGGAAATATCTATGATTCAGAGCAGGCTGTATGCACTATCAGTTCTCTGCACTTCCCTTTGGCTTATCTACTGTGCCCAGAGTATTCACAAAATGCCTGGCTCCAGCCATTGCATACTGCAGTCAGTCAAATATTCAAATCTACCCATACTTGGATGATTGCCTCATTTAGGCAGACAGTCAGGAATAGCTACTTCAGCACCTGGCATTTGTAAAAAGATTTCTAACTTCACTGGGATACACCATCAATGAAAATAAATCGCAGCTGGTGGCCAGCCAACAAATTTTATTCCTGGAGCAAGCTTGAACACAACTTCCCAGATGGCATTCCTCACTCCAGAAAAGCAGGTCCATTTGACAAACTATTTCAAACTAATGGCCACCAAAACCCAGCTATCTGCAAGGAAAATACTGCAAGCCCTAGGGTTCATGGCCTCATGCATTCTGCTAATTCCGTATGCAAGACTGCATATGAGGAAACGTCAGTGGTACTTAAAAAGTCTCTGGTGACAACATTATCAGGACCTGGAAACAGTGATTCCTATCGTGCCTTGTCTAAGGGCAGAGTTCCTTTGGTGGGCAGAAGCATGCAACCACAACAAGGGACTTCCTTTCACTCAACCCCTCGCTGCCCAAACCCTGACAACATATGCATCAGACTATGCATGGGGAGCTCACATGGCAGGCAAATGCATTCAAGGCAAATGGAGTCCAGAACAAATTCCCCTGCTTATCAATCAAAAAGAGATGCTAGCTGTACAGAATGCTCTGACAGCCTTCAAATACCTTATCCTTCCAGGACAGCTCCTAATAAAGATAGACAACACCACAGTTATGTGGTACATAAACAAACAGGGCAGAACTCATTCTTACCCACTCTGCAGGTTAGCCATGGCTCTGTGGAACACAGCCTTGAGCAACCAAGTGCACCTACAAGCTCAGTTCCTGTTAGGCAAACAAAATTCACTGGCAGACGAGGCAAGCAAAGTTCACTGGCAGACGACTTCAGCAGATTATCTACTGGTCCCTCACGAGGGGAAACTGGAACCCAACTCATTCAAACTTCCAACCCAGAGGTGGACCCCCCCCCCCAAAAAAAAAAAAAAAAACACCAATTGAGCAAATTTTGCACCAGGAACCCTAACAGCAGAGCCTGGAAGGTGGACGCCATATCCTTTTACATGGGAAAATCTCTCAATTTATGCCTTTCCTCCTCTGCCTCTCCTCTCAAAAGTACTACTCAAGATCAAACAGGACAGGCCAAGGGCAATCCTTTTTGCACCAGACCGGCTATGCCAGCACTGGTACCCACTCATACGCAGTCTGACAGCAGTGCCACCCTGGCACCTACATCAGACACCTTCCCTGCTGTGTCAGCAGGAGGGACAGGTTTTGCATCCACAGCTGCAAACCCTAAACCTTACAGCCTGGCTTATCCCCTGAATACACCACCAGCATCCCTCAGCAAACAGGTGCTGGACGTCATTTTTGAGGCCAGAAAGCCTAGTACTAGGAAATCCTATGCTGAAAAGTGGAAAATATATTGTTCTTGGAGTCAGTCTCAAGGAAAGGACACAGCTGTGCCCACTTTACCTCAAATCCTTGATTACCTAGCACAGCTGCTCCACAGAGGCCTATCCTTCTCATCCATTAAGATTCATGCCTCTGCCATCTCAGCTCATTATAATACTGAGCCACCTCACTTTTCTCACCCTCTCATTAAACCGTTCCTGAGAGGAGCTAACAATTTAAGGCTGCCTAGGAGAGCTCCCATCCCGACCTGGGACCTTAACTTTGTACTGGAGTTCACACTTCCCCCTTTTGAACCTACTGCTTCAGCAGAGTTAAAATTCCTCTCTTGGAAAACAACCTTACTTCTAGCTATTACTTCAGCAAGAAGAATGTCTGAGTTACAGGCACTAATGGTAGTGGAGTCCTTCATTATTTTCTATGCTAACAGGCTTTACCTCAAGACTAACCCTTCCTTTATGCCCAAGGTGGTATCCAGTGTAGCTTTAAACCAATCCATCCATTTGCCAACCTTTTTCCCTAATCCTCAGAATAAAGGGAAAAGGATCCTATACTCCTTGGACGTGCACAGACAGCTCAGGTTCTACCTTGATAGGACTAAGCCTTTCAGAAAATCTCACCAGCTGCTAGTCAGCCTTGCTACAGGGGCAGAGGGCAAGGCCATTTCGAAGCAAACCATTTCTAAATGGATAGCACACTGCATCCATTTCTGCCACAAGCACCATGGAAAACCTACCCCTCTGGTGATCAGAACTCATTCCACTAGTGCTGCTTCAACCTCTACAACATTTCTCAGGGGAGTCCCTACCAGAGAAATCCTGGAAGCTGCAACCTGGAGTTCTGTACACACATTCACCAAGCATTACCACTTACCTATTTTTTCTAAATCCAGAGCTGGATTTGCTACAGCAGTCTTACAAGGCCTACTAGCCTGCTCTGACACTTCTTGACTGCCTCCAGTTGGTATCAACCCAAGTGTGATGACTGCAACAGTGAAACATGAAGAACGTAGTACAGTTGTGTAAACTTACCATAAATGTAGATGTTCAAGTGTATTCACTGTTGCAGTCCTGGTTTCCCTCCCTCCAGCTCCCTGGCTTTCTCCACCTTTCTACCTATCCTCTTTATGGCCATCTTTTATGGCAGGGGTATTTACTTTTTACTGGAGGTGTTCCACACCATGTAATAGCTTTCTATTTTGGGGGTCCTGACATCTGGGGCAAGAAAAACTGATGTAATGGCGTCGGCTGCATGTTTTATACCCCTGACGTCATGGAAGAGGCAACAACATCCAATGCAGAAATCCCAAGACTCTGGTATTTGGGCCAACTGAGGGCTGCCTGCAGGCAGATAATCCAAGTGTGATCACTGCAACAGTGAATTGCAGTCGAACATATGCATTTATGGTAAGTGTACACAACTGTACTTTCTGAATGGAGCCGGATAAGGAGGCATTGAACGACTTTTTAAAAACTGTATGCAAAGAAGTGATGGACACTACAAAAATGTATGATGACAGAGGCGTATGGACTGGTGGGTGGGACTGTGGCATTATTTTGAAGATGGAAAAAGATAATATGGTGCATATCCCAAGTATAATAACTGTTGAAGGAAATAGAGGTTACGTAAGGGGTAGCCGGAAACTTTTTCCACAGAAAAGAAAGTGACCATTTAGTAAGCAATTGTGATAAGAGAAGATATTTTGTTTGTGAAAAGTTGAGACACAAAGTGAAGAAATGTGAATTGATGTGTAAAAAAATATGGGAAAACGGGACCTAGTTCATGATGATCTACTACATGCAGAGCAGAAAGAGCAGAAACAGGAACATGTACATGATGTAGCAGAAAATGATATGCATGAACATTAAAAACAAAATATACTAGCAGAAAATGACATGGAGCATAAAGAAAATGAGAATAATGAAGGTGAGGAATTAGTTCTGGAAACAAGTGAAGTGGAAGGTAGTAGCTGGAAAATAATAATAGGAGGAAGAGTGAAAGACAGGAAAAGAAAATATAAAAATGTGATTATGAAAGAAAATAAAAAAGATAAGGGGTAAGATAATGTAGTACATTTTGGAAGAACTTGAGAGTCTTATTGAAAATGTTAATGGTATAAAAAATGTTAAAAGAAGGTTAGGTGTATTAGAATGTTGTATGTTATTTGACATGCATGTAATTATCGTACATGATGCAAGAATCTTAATGGAGAATGGAATAAATCAGATGGAAAACTTATTGACTGGGAAAGTTATATGGAACATGGGAAAAGATGCATGGTCAGGGGTTGCTATACTGTATAATGAAACTATTAACATTTTAGATTATACTGTAGTAGAGCTAGACAGAATAACAGTATTAGATATAAGATGTAAGAAGGATATATACAAAATTATTGCAATTTATGCATATGTTACTAAAAAAGGAAGAGAGGAATGTTCAAAAAAATCCTAAATTATGTGGGAGTAAATATGGAAATAATATTGGTAGGAGAAAAAAGAAGAGAATAACATTAAAACAGTTTGTGAAATAATGAAAAGTGGAAAGTTATATATTTGGGATAATATACATTGGATGTATAAAAATTGAAATTAAAACAAAAATGTATTATTTCATAATGTCTGATACTTTGAAAATTATAAAAAAGAGGAACAAAGGAAGTAGGTTTATAAGACCATTTGGCTGTATGGGTAGAAGTAAAAAAAAGGAAGAATCTATAAGGATAGGTAAAGGTATTGAAAGATTGAATGAAAAAGATTTAAATGAAGAGAGATAAGAAATTGATCAGTTATGGGAAGGTCAAGTATAAATGAGAATATTTTATAAAAATTGGACTGATTGGTGGTTAAGTTTTAAAGGGAAGTATAATTTTTTTTAGAATATCAAATGAAAAGAGAGAAAGAAAAGCAAAAAAATATAGGTTAAGTCAAACAGTATTCAGAGAAATATTAAGAAATTGTAAACATTCTTATGAAAAGGAGAAGGAAATCTATGCAATGAACCAAGAAAAGTTTAAGAAAATGTTATATAAACAAAGGTACTTTTTACAAGAAAGCAGAAGTAACAGCTCCATATATGAGTAAAATGATGAGAGAAAATGAGAGAGTAATACGAGAATTGCAAACCAATAAAGGGGGAAAAGTGAATACACAAAAAGAGATATTTGAAATAATAGAGCAGTATATAAAATACATTTAAGAAAGAGATAAGAGAGAGACACATATGTGAGGTAAATAAGTTAAAGAAGATAATGGTATGGAAAAATATGAATATAGGAGAGCTTGATGAAATTTTAAAAGACTTGGATATGGAGAATGCTATGGGATTAGCTAGAATTGAGTATCTTGTGTATTATAATATGAAAACTTGGCAAAAAGTATGTTTTGTAGAGGTTTTGAATGAGTGTTTAGACAAAAGGATAAATGGAAAAGAGATGTGTATTGGGGCCATGAAATTCATATGGAAGAAGGGGAATAAGGAAGAGATTAGAAACTGGAGACCAGTCGTATTAAACAATACCGATTATAAAATATTTATGAGAATAATGGGGAAGAAATTATGAAAAGGCATGGATAGACTGATGGAACCTATGATTTTTGGAAAAAAGGGAAAGGAAGCTGAGATTTATTATGGGTGTTAAGATAGATAATGATATTATAAATAAAAAGATGGAAACTAAAGTATTGGTTGGAGATGTAAACAAAACATTTGATGGAATACATTATGAGGAACTGTGGAGAATGTTCAGAGATTATAATGTAAGCGACAAAACAATAAAAGTTATAAAATCATTATATGAGAATAATGTTATTAAAATAATAACTGGATGGTTAAGTAAAGAAATAAGACTAGAGTGGGGGTTAAGACAAGGTTGTCCAGCAAGCAACATATTATTTGAATTAGTTATGAATGTGATTATAAATGTGATGAATAGAGAACTGAAAATAGTAAGATATAGGAAAATAGAGGGATTTTCTGTCCCAGTTTTTCTAACTTTTGCAAATGATATAGTATTAATTACCAAAAATAAGAAATGGATGGAACAAGAAATTAGGAAATTTATATATGCTTGGTCTAAGCATTAACAAGGATAAAAGTAAAGGAACTGGATTATTAGGAGAGTTGGAATGTGTTTACTTTAATGATGAAGAGGACCGTTTGGGGTTAATATGAGAAAGGAAACACAATGGGAAAGACTGATACAAAATATGAGAGGAATATACATATTTTGGAGGTCGTATAGATTAACATATAAGAAAAAGGGTTGTTTAATAAATTATATTTTGTTAGGTAAGATTGCCTATTTGGCAAGTGTATATATGATCCCACCTAAATCTGAAAAAGAACTGCTATTGATTATATTTTCATTCATATGGGGATCAAGATTAAACCCTGTATGGAGAGGAATTTTGTATGTGCAAAAAGGATTGGGATTAATAAATCCCGTTGTACATGTAGCCTCATTGAATCTGTATAAAGTGTTGAAAGGATTGAAAGTAGAAAACAGGAACATAGTAACTGATATAAAAAAATCAACTACAAAGATGTTTGGGAAAGTTTAAAATATGGGAAAGATTGAAGCATAGTGTCAATAATGAGAGATTAAAGAATATCAAAATAAAATATTATGGAAATTGAAAATAGGGAGTGTGAAAAAAACAGAAAAGAATGGTATGAGAATGTAATGAGGGAATGTTGTTATATTTATCCATGGAAAAACTTAGATAATGAAAAAAGAAATGCAATTAAAATAAAGCTTGAATGGAGTAAACTATGTGTGAATGTAAAGATTTTATGTTTATGTTAATAAGTAAGCTGCCTGTCAAAAAGTATGCCATTTAAAAGGATTCAGGAAAGAGTATGTAACCATTGTGTAGAAACTGAGATGACTGAACACGTTTCTTATATTGTATAAGAGTGAGAAAATTATGGGAAAAGTATACGAGATTAATATATTAAATGATTCTAAAATTGCAAAAGACATAAATATGAACATACTAGAATATGGATATTATGGTAACAAAACAAAAGAAGTGAAAGAAATCAAATTTTTTTATATATTGTGGGTCATATGGAATGAACGATTAAATGAGATAAAATATAATTGGAAATAGGTATTAGCAGAAATTTTGAAAAAAAGATAACATTTTTGGTTGTGGGAAGAGTGGGGGGAATAACTGAAATAGTGGAAACATGTGAAGTTATATGATGTAATGTTAATTAATTATAAATAATGTAAGTACTGTATATAAGCTGTTAAAGTACCCCACTCTTTTTGATAGGTACTGTGAAATATTTTACATCCTCCTAAGCTTCCACAATACCAAGTAGATGGTACCTCAGTTTAATGTTTCATCCAAAGGGCGGCACACTCAGGAGTGCAACCCCCTTTGTGCACTACAGTGTCAGCAATCCAATCACATGGAATATGCATAAAACCCACAATCTTCTAGTCTTACTGTGTTAAAGGCAGGTGTGCTGCCTGTTGCATCACTAACACTTCTGCACGATCATTAGCTTTGTTGTGAAGAAGTTTTAAATGTCCTTAATATGAGAAATCATAATAAAAACATCTTAGCAAGTAAGCACTACATCTACTCCGTTACGCATATTCACAGTAAACTTCTTAAGTGCATTAGTCTAATACAGCATGCATGTAACAGTTAAAACAGTTGCCAATTCTATAACACCACTAAGAGGTTTTTCACACAGAACTGTTAAGTGACAACAAGCCTAATTATTATACTGGAAGATATTTACGTGTGTAGTGAAAGACTGTCTGTGCATAATATGAAAAAAACTTGAAAAACATATTGCCAATGATTTAACAAGTATGCACTTCTTTTATTCCAGTACTCCCATCCCCCACCCATAACTTATAAGCAAGGCAGCACAGTGCTGCCCACTGGTTAACCTCTGTACCTCACATCTGTCATATTGCACAATGTCCCATTCATCATAAAATTCTTAATTTTCTGGTAAATTAGCCAGCATCATAGACAGCAATGCCATATATTACTGTTTCATACTTTTTATTGTTCAGAAATTGCATATGACTCCTCCCTCATCTGGCCAATAGCTGAGTACAATGACCCTTTTGGTATGTACCTTTCTAAGCACTTGGAGAAACCACACAGGTTCCTCACAAGGAAAATTCAGGATCTTCACCGTCTGTCCTATGGGGATCATCTGAAATCACTGCCACTTTATTATGATTCATACAGACTACTCAGAGGTGATCTCTGCCTTGCATATAAGGTGATATGTGACCCTGCATTATTGGAAATATTTTGTCTCTAAATGTCAAATGGTGCATGGGTTACTCATTCTAAATCCCCTAACTTGGTGTATGACATTAATAAAACCTGCTGAAGGGACAGATTTGTCTCCCAGAGGTTACCACACCTTTGGAACAGACTTCCACTTCATGTCAAACAGAGCACCTCATTGACTCTTCAGATGAAATCTGGACGATTGGATGGGTGACCGTAAATTCACCCCGGGAGTTCCACTTGTGTCCTTTTTGGACAGGGGTAATAGGTGCTGATCATGGAAATAAGGGTAAGAACTTGGCTAGGCTTGTATGGGCCCTAGGGCCATTAGCCTAGTAATGATCCTCTGTAACTGAATTGCTATTTGTAAATTGCCCTGAGAATAGATTTTTGCTAGCCAGTAGAGAAGAGTATTTCTGATATGATGATAATCGAACTGTAGTGCTGCCAGTACTTACTTCTGTCAAACAAAGTTGACAAGTTAACCCACTAACCATGCCATTGGCACAGCCTCTCAACAAAACAGTCATCCCTAAATTATTAACTTTCTGATAAATTAGTGAGCATCACATTTAGCCTCGCCACAAAACAGTCAGCCCTAAATTATTAATTTTCTGATAAATCAGTGTGTATCACAGTTAGTAATACCATACGTTAACATGTCATATTTCTTACTGTTCAAGAAAACTCATAATGCTGCAAGACTTGTTATCATCTTGACTTTAAATGTGAATTAGTAATAAAATTAATGAAGTAATGGGTCTAACATGTCATATTTCGTACTATTCAGAAAATACATATTGATACAAAACCTGTTTTTCTCTTCTTGACCTTAAGTGTGAATTAGTAATAAAATGAATGTAATTATGGGTCTTGATGCAGAAAAACCATTTGACAGAGTAATCTGGGACATTATGAGTAGGGCAATGGAGGCATTTGCGTTTCTTGATACAATGATAAGGTTAATTAGATGGATATATGAGGGATCAGAGGCAAAAATCAAAGTGGGAGGGTTCCTGTATGATAGGTTGTGTCTGGGCAGAGAAACCAGGTGGGGATGTCCTCTTTCCCCTTTGTTATTTGCATTATGTTTAGAACCACTGACAAAGAGAATGAGGGACTCAGAAATTCAAGTATGTAATTGGTATGGTGTTCAAGAAAAGTTGGCTTTATTTGCAGATATTATTTTGTACCTGACAGAACCAGATGGTGACATTTCAATGTGGAATATTCTGAGACAGTTCCAGGTTTTTTTCAGGATATAAAATTAATGAAGATAAAACAGACCAATTATAAAATACAGTGGATATCAAAAGTGTACACACCCCTATTAAAATGCCAGGTTTTTGTGATATAAAAAAAGTGAGACCACAGTAAATCATTTGAAAACTTTTCCCACCTTTAATGTGACCTATAACCTGTACAGTTCAATTGAAAAACAAACAAATCTGTTACGGGAAAATATAAAAAATTAAAAACGTACAATAAGCTGGTTGCATAATTGTGCACACCCTTAAACTAATACTTTGTTGATGCACCTTTTGATTTAATTACAGCATTCAGTCTTCTTGGGTAGGAGTCTTATCAGCATGGCACATCTTCACTTGGCAATATTTGCCCACTCTTCCTTGAAATCTGTCAGATTGTGAGGGCATCTCTTGTGCAGAGCCCTCTTTAGGACTCCCCACAGATTTTTTGGATTTTTGGATTTAGGTCTGGGCTCTGGCTGGGCCATTCCAAAACTTTAATTTTCTTCTGGTGAAGCCATTCTTTTGTTAATTTGGATGTAAGCTTGGGGTCGTTGTCGTGTTAAAAGGTGAAATTCCTCTTCATGTAGCATGATACTGCCACCACTAAGGTTCACCGTGGGGATGGTGTTCGTTTGGTAATGCAAAGTGTTGTTTTTGTGCCAAATGTATCTTTTGGAATTGTAGCCAAAAAGTTCAACCTTGGTCTCATCAGACCATAACACATTTTCCCACATGCTTTTGGGAGACTTGATGTATTGTTTTGCAAATTTTTGCTGGGCCTGGATGTTTTTATGTGTAAGAAAAGGCTTCCGTCTTACAGCCCTACCCCATAGTCCAGACATATGGAGAACACGGGAGATTGTTGTTACATGTAATATACAACTAGTACTTGCCAGGAATTCCTGCAGCTCCTTCAGTGTTGCTGTAGGTCTCTTGGCAGCCTCCCTAACCAGTTTTCATGTCTCTTCATCAATTTTGGAGGGATGTCCTGTTCTTTGCAACATCATTGTAGTCCCATATTTTCTCTACTTTTTGATGACTGTCTTCACTGTATTCCATGATATAGCCAGTGTTGTGAAATTTTTTTTGTACCCTTCTGACTGATACCTTTCGCAAATGAGATCCCTTTGATGCTTTGTAAGCTCTCTGCAAACCATGGCTTTTGCTGTAGCAGGCAACTGAGTAAATGTCAGGAAAATGCTACAAGGACAGCTGAACTTTATTTGGGGTTAATCTGAGTCTCTTTAATTGATGGCAGGTGTGTACCCAAGAAGACTGAATGCTGTAATTAAATCAAAAGGTGCTTCAACAAAGTATTGGTTTAAGGGTGTGCACACTTATGCAACCAGCTTATTATACGTTTTTTTTTATTTTTTATATTTTTATCCCTTATAGATTTGTTTTTTTTTTTTTTTTTTTTTTTTTTTTTTTTCATTTGAATTCTACAGGTTATAGGTCACATTAAAGGTGGGGAAAAGTTTTGAAATGTTTTATTGTGGTCTCATTTTTTATATCTCAAAAACCTGGCATTTTAACAGGGGTGTGTACACTTTTATATACACTGTATATCTCCACACAGTAATTGGTCCTGTAATACCAGTATTTACAGGGACATGATAAAATGAAGTATTTGAGTGTGGATTAAAAAGGATTTGGTTATTACAGCTAAGGATATGTGGGAAGAGTCTAAAAAGATAATCAAAAAAGTGAGAAACTGGAAACTCTCCTGTGGATGTAGATAGCGAGATATAGTCTTTCAGTTTTTTTCCTGGTTAGGGGTCGCCACAGCAGAACTCCGGTCCGCTCATGATTGGCAGTGGATTTTACGGTGCTGAGTTGCCAGCCCGATGCCCAACCTTCAACGAAGGCACGCTCATTCACGCTCACACCTACCTGCATGTCTTTAATGTCACTCGACCGCGGGGAGGACATGCAGACTCCACACAGAAGGAGCGCCAGCCGAGAATCTGACGGGAGAATCTCTTGCTGTGAGGCAACAATGCTAACCGCTGCACCACCGCGGAGATAGCAAGATACAAGCAGTAAAATGTTTTAGTTCCTTTAGTTTTATATAGAAGACAGGCATGTTTTTATCAACCAGAGGAGAAGTTGTGGATCATAATCGAATTTTATTAGGGAGGGAAAGAGGGCAAGGATAGAGTGGGATGGGTTGATCCTCCCAATAGAACAAGGAGATTTTGGATTGTCTGATTTGAAGGGATATTGTAGATCTATGCAGTTAAGGCTCCTATATATAGCACATGCAGAAGGCTGCAGTTCAAGGTGGAAAAGGATGGTGATGAAGCGGGGGGGGAGGTAATTCAAAAATAAGGAAAGATTGGGATTTTGGACACATCCTTGGGGAGAATAACATTCATTCAGAATACTATATTCATAAATTGGCAAAAGGTATGTTGGAACTTGGCCCTGGGATTGAAGAGAGGAGATTCTGCCAATGGTGATTACTGCATTTAGGGGTACAGAGAATAGAAAAGAGAGAGCTGGAATTTACTGGAGGAGGATGGCAAAGGAACCAAGGTATTGGGAACAGATAATTAGAGAGGGAAAGCTAGTGGAATTGGAGGAGGCCAGGCAGACATTTGGATTGCAGGCCAGAGACTGCCTTCCCTGTCAGGGATTGATATCAGAGTATGGATGGGGAGAGGGTATTAGGGGAATTCTCAGTGAAAGAACCTGCATTGATTGAGTTTTTAGTTGAGTCTAGAACGGAAGCCACTGTTAAAGGAATAATTAGTAGGGCATATATAATGTTGCACAATAATTGTAAGAGTCAGTCAGAAGAGGTTAGAAAATGAGAAGAGAGATTAGATATGCAGTTCAGAAAAAAACAATGGGAGGGCATAAGCATGGCTCCCAAATATGCAACAAACTCCAGAAGATTTAGGATTGCTGCATGGAAATGTTTGCATAGATAATTTTATATATTAAGCAGACTCAAAAAAGTTTTTCCTTGGGTAGATGGCAAATGTTAGAGGTGTGGTGGGCAGAAAGAGATTACAGGCTTTAAAATTTCCCATCAAAGTACTCTCATAAATACTGGGCAAGAAAATGAGTGTAGCTAAGGAAATGATTTTTTTGAGCTAGGATACAGGATCTGAATTGCCTAGTCTGGTGGCTGCCAAAAAAGCAATTGTAGAACATGGAAATCAAATTATAAACCAACTGTATTTGAAGAAGTAAATATTGTAAGAGAGATAACAGGAAGTGGGATCTTTAGAAAAATGGAGTAAATTATTTAGAAAAAAATGGAAATTGTGGGAACAGTAGATGAAGAAAAATGTTTGAGGACAAACGGCAGGAAATGAATAATTTATGTAATGCTGCTTAGATTATAGAAATATAACAATATATGCAGTGTATAATCTCTGTAAATGTGAGCTTGTTAACATGGTTTGTTCACTTTTATGTATATGAAAGTTTGCCTGTCACAAGTGATATCAGTAAATGTAAATTCATTCGTCTTACTTGCACCTCCACTTGGGATTGTCAGTCTCCTCGCTTCCAGTTGGTTGTCCTCTTGCAGCTCTCAAGCCAGAAGATCACTTGAAAAAGTAAATTGCTAACTAGAAAAAACAGACAACTAGACAGAGCATTCCATTTTCTGTAAAATCTGGAAAAAAAAAGAAAAACGGATGGGGGAGGGGCATTATTTTATGTTGTACCAGGCTTTATGGTAGTGTGTAGCACTCTTCTTTTTCTCACAGCAAGAGGTTCTCCCTCAGCTGGGATGCCTTCTTTGTGAAGTCTGCATGCCTTCCCTGTGCTCATATGTGTTTCTTTCCAGGTACACCTGTTTCATCCCACATTCCAAAGGTGTGTGTTAGGTAAACTGATGACTTCTAGATTTTCCGTAGTTGCGTGTGGATGCATGTGTGATACAGAGGGAAGACCTTTGGCCTAGTAAACTTTATAGACTGCAGTGACTTTTTGCAGGTTCACTGTAAGAGTTAAATGTGATTTGCTTATGTTGGTGGATGGTTCATTGTTATATATTCAGTCTGTGGAATAGCCTGTGCTATGCCTTTATGAACTCTGCACTGTTATGTCAGTTATTTGGTTCATTTGATGGTTTGTATATAACTCTCCAGTAGCTGTTTTGCTTATGCAGCAACATAATTAAAAATAAAAAATGACAATGCTAATGTTATAGCATAGTACTGTAATGCATTTCAGGCACAGTAGCCCTGCTCAGAATGTTCTTTTTCAGAACATTCCAAGCGTTTCCTTGCATAAGGAAAGGTTGTTCAGCATAACTTAAATATAGGAACATCTGGAAATTTTCAAAACTGTACAGTCGGTTTCTTTTGATATATGCTGAATATCATAGTTATTGCAGCATACACTTTAAACAGTATTGTTTCTGTAAAATCTGAAAAAAAAAAAAAGAAAAACAGACTAGTATTGGTCTAGTCACAGACACAATTATTCTCCTCCCACAGGATTCCAGTTCATACAAGCCTTCAATATTGCTCTTGAGACTAGCATGAATTGAAACTCTTGTGCAAAAAAGGCCATATTGTTTATTCCAGTTAGCCAGCCATTGGTGTATATGTTCTTTTGCAGAGAGGTTCTAGCTCATCCTCTCCTCGGGCAAAGTTTAAGAGATCATTGGATGCTGAGGTGGGAGAATAACTGTAGCATTTGGCACAGCAGCAGAGCTAATTAAGTGCAGTGGTTAGCATTGTTTTCTCACAGCACTTGGATCTCTAGTTTGATACTGGGCTGGGTTGACTTCTGTGCATTGTCTTCACATCCTCCCCATGTCTACATGGGTTTTTCTGTAGGTGCTGTGGTTTCTCCTGCATCCCAAAGAGATGTGCTGAATTGTCATTCCTACAAATTTCCCACAGGTGTGCAGCACTGTGAGAGTGAGTGCATCCTGCTATGAACTGGCACCCTGTTTAAGATGAGTTCCTCTGCCTTGCATCCATTGAGTACCACGATAGGCCCAAGCTCACCATCAGGCCTGAATTAGATTAAGCAGCTAAGTAGAAAATGTTTACATGAAAAGTATAGTACGGCTTTAAAGTGGCTTACATATTTGCTTTTACTGTTTTGTTGTAAAAAGCCATGTGAGCCTTTCAACCTTTAAATATACTGAAAAAGGAAAAAGAGTTGCTGTGCCGAGTTGCATTCTGCCATGCAGTACATTGCAGTTCTTCCTTTCTGTAATGTATTATTCTCGTTATGCTTCATTTCTTGATATTTTATTCTAACTTGTGTCATTTTGTGACCTCTCTGGGTCAGCAGAGCAACCTTTCCTTATGGAAGGCTACACCTAGCAGATGCATAAAGGGACTAGTCAGTAAGACCATTGCAAAACACAGAAATGTATGCAGAGATATTCACAAACCTCTTTTCAAGGCATTATGTCTGATCTTTGAATTATCCTTGAAAAAATGTAAACTCTGTACTGTAATGAACAGTGATATCACTGGAAAGTCCAAGGGGACAAGACCAAGAATTCTTTGATGCTGCTAATTAATCTTTTAGCTTTGATGCAGAACATTTTGGGGCCTTGTTGCAAAAACCTTTTTTTCTTTCTGACTGCATTTTCCATACTTTTTATGCATCTCTTTTCTGTAAGAAATAACATCTCACTCTGAACTCTTTTGTTCTCAGTATTATCTTGCACCTTCAGAGTACATGTAAGGAGAAGGGCAGTAGTGCAAGTAGAAAGGTAGAAGACTGAAAATGAACACCCTTCTGTGAGCACCACACTGACAGAATTATTCTCTGCAGGCACTGACAACCCGCTGAGAATGAGTATGTAGTGTTTAGGGCAAACAGACTTCAGGTTTTGTGTATTTTTATCATGATGTTAACTTTATGGATACGCACTGTGCCATTTTGCATTAAAACTTAATCACTTGACAGAATAACTGTGGAGAGCGTAGTAGTACTAGTTATAAAAAAAAAAGCATAGCTGAAGCATATTTTAGAAATACATTTACTAGTCGTGTTTTAATTATGTGTATTAGTGAACTGTCATGTCCATCATCTTGTTCACAGTATTTCTTTGCACATATTCATGGAGTGTTTTTCCTGCACCAGAATGGTATATCTCGTGTTATGTACAAACTATCATTCACCAGATGCCCTCATATGTAATTGCTAACCAGGAATTTAATAATACAGGCTTATATGCTACACTGCAGAATAAAATAGAATTGATTAGTTAGCGTACATGAGAGGAATATCTGATGTTCTTCGTGTTTCACTGTTGCAGTCATCGCACTTGGGTTATCTGCCTGCAGGTAGACCTCAGTCGGCCAGAATACCAGAGTCTTGGGATTTCTGCGTCAGATGCTGTCACCTCTTCCATGATGTGAGGTCGTCAGGGGTATAAAACAGGTAGCCGAAGTCTTTCTTGCTGAGAAGGAGCTCGAAGCAGAAGCAGTTCACAATGCCGGTCGACCGCTACCTGAAATTTTCGTTTTTTGAGTTTCAAACCTGGAGTCTTCTAAAGCTAAGTACCCCGTTGGGGATTCTTTTTTCTTGCTCTAACCGATGTTAGAAAAAATTAACAATTGTCTTGCCATTCTTACTGCGTGTTTAGGCCCAGACCATGAAGTCCCACGCTGTCGGTCTTGTGCCTTGTTTAATGCCCGAACCATTTATCGTCTGGCTTTTTTTGTAGCAAAATTTTTTCGCTGTTCCCTGTATTCTGAGATGGCTTCGGTAAGCCATCCGACTACCGATCTTCTGAAAAAGCATAAAGACAAGAGACCACATAGGTCAAAAAATGCCGACAATGCTTCCGTTAAGCTAGTCGCCAGTCCGCCGGTACTCAGTGAGGCGCCTTTGCAGCTCATGATGCCGCTTCTACAGATTCGCAGGCCTCTACTGAGACCCATTCGGAGTCTGGTATGCCGCGAGATGCTTCTTCGACTATGAAACCTGTGGATGTCTCTACCTTGGATGGGTCTGGAGCCTCTGTGCAGGCACCGGCTTCTGAGGGTGTATTTCGACCTACCGATATTCATATTAAACCGACAACTTCATTTTCAACTGAAACCGAGTTTCTCAGGCCCAGAGTTCGCACTCCGTCTAGAAAACCGAACTCCAAAGTGCACGCTCAAGCTCCCATGCCACAAAAACAAATGCTTAGAATGGCTGAAGACCTTATTACTCTAATTACAGGAAACCAGCCTTCCCCTGCTGAAAGACAAAGAATTGAATTCCCTTCTGATTTTACAGACCAGGAGTCTGATGACTCTGACCCTTCTGATTACCATGACATACCCTTATCTACCTATGAGGATTCAGATGCAGAGGAATCCATTCCCTCTGCCTCCCCTCTAGAGGATTTTTCTTTTGGTGAAACCTTGCGTACCTTAAGAGAGCATTTCCGCTGGGAATGCCAGGACCCTCCTCAGTCCAGAAAGAGACTCAGGTAATTTTTAGATTTGCCTCAGCACAGGCCTCTAGCTCTATCATGGAACTTATAAACAAAGACATTGGCAACCTTCAAACACTAGACCCCACCCAGTTTGGGTTTGTGAAGGGCCGATCTTGTCTCCTGAATCTGATTGACTTCTTCTAATCAGTCTCCAGAGCTGTGGACGAGGGTAAGGCAGTCCACACAGCCTATCTGGACCTCACCAAGGCCTTTGACACCATCCCCCACTCTGGAATCATAGATAAACTTACTAATCTAGGCATAAATCCCTATATCACTCGATGAGTTGCTAACTGGCTTACTGACAGAACCCAAACAGCAAAAGTAGCCTACTCCAAATCCAGCTCCAGACAAGTGACAAGTGGAGTACCTCAGGGTTCAGTCCTGGGACCACTCTTGTTTGGCATCTACTTCTCTGAAGTACAGGCCAACACTAAGGGACTCTGGCTAACAAAGTTTGCAGATGACTGCAAACTGGGAGCCATTATTGAATCCCCAAATGATGTGGATATTCTACAAAAGGGCTTTACAGAAACAGATGCCTGGTGCCAGAGCCATGGGCTCAAGCTTAATGCCAAGAAATGTATAGTTATCCCCTTTGGAAAAAAACATGTACCCATGAATTACCACATAGGTGGCAGGACACTAAACATCGAAAGTGTGATGAGAGACTTGGGGACACAGGTGGACAGTGGTCTCACTTTCAATAACCACATTGCCACAACAGTCAGGAAATCCTTCTATGTGGCACACCTCATCACTAATCATCACTAAGGGCTTTTCATCCAGAAAAAAGGAGGTCATTGTCCCACTGTACTCATCCCTCATTAGACCCATTATAGAGTATAATGCCCCGTTTGGTATGTACCTCACAAGATATCTGCAACAGCTTGAAAGGCCACAGAAATACCTCACTAACAGAATCACAGGCCTAAAGCAGACGCCATATACTGACAGTATAAAAACACTCCAGCTATACTCTGTGGCATATCGTCTACTCAGAGGCGATCTCTGCTTAACATACAAGGCCATGTCAAACCCTGAGCTGTTGGACATGCTCCACTTAAAGAAATCCCAATCCCTCAGAGCCACACGCTCCAGGGATCTAAACCTTGTCATCACAATGAACAAAACATGCTGGAGGGATAGGTTCCTGACCCAGATACTCCCCATACTCTGGAATAGACTGCCCATACATATCAAGCAGAGCGCCTCTTTGGCCCTCTTCAAAAGGAACCTTGATGATTGGATGGGAGATAGGAAATTCACCCCGGGGATCATGTCAGCCGCCCTGCTAGACAGGGGCCTGGAGAAGTAAATATTGTGGGAAGAAATATCCAGGGAATTGTTATGGCTAGGCTTACATAGGCCCTAGGGCCGATAGCCTAGTACCAACCTATGAACCCCCTGTCCTGGATATTGTAGATGATATCTTCATGGAGTCCAGTCTTACTCCTGACACTTTACCACCAGCTCCTAGAAAACCTGACAGGTACTACAGAGTACCTGACTCTCAAAAATTTCTCTAAGAATCCTACTGTGGATCCAGAGACCATTTCCCAGGGACCTAAAGCCATTAAGGCTACTACAGTCAACAACCCTACCCCTTCAGACTGGGATTCTAGAGCTGTAGACAGATGGGGTAAGATGGAATATACGTCTGCAACTCTTGCCATCAGGACTTTGAATTGCCAGTTTCACATGTTGAAGTACCAGCAACATATTATGGAACTAATTAAACAAAAAATGGTATTACTTCCAGATTGTGCAGAAAATAAGATTTACAAGAGTTACTGCATTCTGCAAACCAAGTTAGTAAACATACTTTACAGTGTGGGTTTGATGCCTTAGAAGCATCTTGCAGGGCTGCTGTCACTGGGTCTGTACTTAGAAGGCATGCTTGGCTAAAGGACCAAGTCTTGCAAGACCATGTCAAAGCAAATTTACTAGATGCTCAATTAAATCAGGAGCGGTTTTTTTTTGGCAAAAAAGTAGGAGTAGTTCTTAAAAAGATGGAAGAAAAAGCTAAATCTATGCAAACCGTCAGGTGCAGCCACCTATATTCAGTAAGCATTGGCCTTCAAAAAACTGGTCCTTTCCTGTCCCTGTCAGGCCTTCGCAGTCCAAACCCAGGGGAAACAGACCACCAAGACTACAGTCTCAGGGTATGCAGAGATCTAAACAATGGAGTGTTTCCTTTTCAAAACCAGGGAGTGGTAATCCACCCCCTTATGGAAAAAGTTCACAATGACTTTCTAATTATCCTTCCCAGCCATTCCCAAGTACTTGCACCCCTAGGAGGAAAACTCACCCTTCATGCAAAAAAATGGATGTCCATTACTCAGGACCGATGGGTTCTAAACATCCCAGGGATACAGATTCTACTTCCACTCACTGCCAACCCCAAGCGGGTTGTCAGATCTTCCTCCAAACCAATGGGCAGAGGCTCCAAATACTTTCCCTTCTCCATATCAGGGCTATTCAACCTGTTCCAGTAGAACAAACGGGAAAAGGTTTCTACTCCAGACTGTTCCTGGTGCCCAGAAAAGAGAGCTCTTGGCGCCCTATCTTGGATCTATCAATTGTCAACACCTTTCTGATGGTCCTAAAATTCAAAATGCTTACTCTGCAACAGCTTCTTCCTATGCTAGCCAAGTATGCCTGGTTATTCACTCTAGACTTAAAGGAAGCTTATCTGCACATCCCCATAAGGGAGTCTTGCAGGAAATGTTGACGTTTCAGGGCAGGCTCTATGCACTTCCCTTTGGCTTATCTACTGCACCCAGAGTATTCACAAAATGCCTGGCTCCAGCCATTGCATACTGCAGGCAGAGAAGTATTCAAATATACCCATACTTGGATGATTGCCTGATCAGGCGGACAGTCAGGAATTGCTACTTCAGCACCTGGCATTTGTAAAAAGACTTCTAACTTCACTGGGATACACCATCAACGAAAAGAAATCACAACTGGTGCCAACAAAAAGAAATCAAAACTGGTGCCCAGCCAACAAATTGTATTCCTGGATGCAAGCTTGAACACAGCTTCCCAGACTGCATTCTTCACTCCAGAAAAGCAGGTCCATTTGACAAACTATTTCAAACTAATGGCCACCAAAACCCAGCTATCTGCAAAGAAAATATTGCAAGCCCTAGGGTTCATGGCCTCATGCTGTTTGCTAATTCCTTATACAAGACTGCATATGAGGAAACTTCAGTGGTACTTAAAAAGTCTCTGGTGTCAACATTCTCAGGACCTGGAAACAATGATTCCTATCATACCTTGTCTAAGGGCAGAGTTCCTTTGGTGGGCAGAAGCATGCAACTGCAACAAGGGACTTCTTTCAGTCAACCCCTCGCTGCCCAAACTCTGACAACAGACTCATTAGACTATGCGTGGGGGGCTCACATGGCAGGCAAATGCATTCAAGGCAAATGGAGCCCAGAACAAATTCCCCTACATATCAATCAAAAAAGATGCTAGCTGTACAGAATGCTCTGACAGCCTTCAAATACCTTATCCTTCCAGGACAGTTCCTGATAGACAGACAACACCACAGTTATGTGGTACATAAATAAGCAGGGCAGAACTCATTCTTACCCACTCTGCAGGTTAGCCATGGCTCTGTGGAACACAGCCTTGAGCAGCCAAAGTGCACCTACAAGCTCGATTCCTGCCAGGCAAGCAAAATTCACTGGCAGACGACTTAAGCAGAAATCTACTGGACCCTCACAAGTGGAAACTGGAACCCAGATCATTCAAACTTCTAACCCAGAGGTGAAGAACACCGGAGGTGGACCTTTTTGCCTCCCCCTAAAACCACTAATTGAGCAAGTTTTGCACCAGGAACCCTCAGCAGAGCCTGGAAGGTGGAAGCATTATCCTTTACATGGGAAAACTTCTCAATTTATGCCTTTCCTCCTCTGCCTCTCCTCTCAAAAGTACTACTCAAGAGCAAACAGGCCAGGCCAAGGACAATCCTTATTGCACCAGACTGGCCACGCCAACTCTGGTACCCACTCCTACACAGTCTGACAGCAGTGCCACCCTGGCACCTACATCAGACACCTTCCCTGCTGTCTCAGCAGGAGGGACAGATTTTGCATCCACAGCTGCAAACCCTAAGCCTTGCAGCCTGGCTTGTCCCCTGAATACACCACCAGCATCCCTCAGCAAACAGGTGCTGGACGTCATCCTTGAGGCCAGAAGGCCAAGTAATAGGAAATCCTGTGCTGAAAAGTGGAAAAGATACTGTTCTTGGTGTCTTCTCAAGGAAAGGACACAGTTGTGCCCACCTTACCTCAAAGCCTTGATTACCTAACAGAGCTGCTCCCACAGAGGCCTTTCCTTCACCTCCATTAAGATTCATGCCTCTGCCATCTCAGCTCATTATAATACTGAGCCACTTCTCTTTTCTCACCCTCTCATTAAACAGTTCCTGAGAGGAACTAACAATTTAAGGCCCCCTAGGAGAGCTCCCACCCCAGCCTGGGACCTTAGCTTTGTACTGGAGAAGCTCACACTTCCCCCTTTTGAACCTGCTGCTTCAGCAGAGTTAAAATTCCTCTCTTGGAAAACAGCCTTACTTCTAGCTATTACTTCAGCAAGAAGAGTGTCTGAGTTACAGACCCTAATGGCGGTGGAGCCCTTCATTATTTTCCATGCTGACAGGCTTTCCCTCAGTACTAACCCTTCCTTTATGCCCAAGGTGGTATCCAGTGTGACTTTAAACCAATCCATCCATTTGCCAACCTTTTTCCCCTAATCCTCAGAATAAAGGAGAAAGGATCCTGCACTCCTTTGACGTGCACAGACAGCTCAGGTTCTACCTTGGCAGGACTAAGCCTTTCAGAAAATCTGACCAGCTGCTGGTCAGCTTTGCTACAGGGGCAGAGGGCAAGGCCATTTTAAAGCAAACCATTTCCAAATGGTAGCACACTGCATCCATTTCTGCTACAAGCACCATGGAAAATCTACCCCTCTGGGGATCAGAACTCATTCCACTAGAGCTACTTCAACCTCTACAGCATTTCTCAGGGGAGTCCCTATCAGGGACATCCTGGAAGCTGCAACCTGGAGTTCTGTACGCACCTTCACCAAACATTACCACTTACCTATTTTTTCTAAATCCAGAGCTGGATTTGCTACAGCAGTCTTACAAGGCCTGCTAGCCAGCCCTAACACTTCTTGACTGCCTCCACCCTTCCTCAGCTTTGGGAATCAACCCAAGTGCGATGACTGCAACAGTGAAACACGAAGAACATAGTACAGTTGTGTACACTTATAAATGTAGATGTTCGAGTGTATTCATTATTGCAGTCCTGTTTTCCCTTCCTCCAGCCCCTGGCTTTCTCTATCCTTTCTGCCTATCCTCTTTATGGTCATCTTTTATGGCAGGGATATTTACTTTTTACTGAAGGTGTTCCATACCATGTAATAGCTTCCTATTTTGGGGGCTCCTGGCATCTGGGGCAAGAAAAACTGATGTAATGTTGTTGGCTGCATGTTTTATACCCCTGACGACCTGACGTCATGGAAGAGGTGACAGCATCCGACACAGAAATCCCAAGGCTCTGGTATTTGGGCCGACTGAGGGCTACCTGCAGGTAGATGCCAACTCAGGGCTACCTGCAGGCCGATAACCCAAGTGTGATGACTGCAACAGTGAATACACTCGAACATCTACATTTATGGTAAGTGTATACAACTGTACTTTTTTTACACTTGTGAGAAGAGAAACAAAGCTGTCAAACAATTGCGAATACATATTTTAGAGCCTAGTTTTAAGTAAGTCTTTGTACCAAAAGTACGCTTATGATGGCAATTTTGGAGGAAAGGGTAATTTTCTAATGTGAACTGAAGTACTTCTAAGTGCTGTCGAGCAGAACCAGATAAGTAACTGTTACTTAAGTGCATTCCCACTTCAGAAAATCTAGATGCCTGCATATTTTGCCTATTTTTAAAACAGCATAGTGAAACTAGAAAATCTATGTTGAGATATTATAAGCCACTCTGTTAAAATATTGTAGCATTTGCAAGGGCAAATTGAATCTGTGAGACATGTAGTGTTTGGAATCCTTTTCCCCTCTTTTGTGAGCCAGAGCCCATAATTTCTTTTAATACAGCAGAATAAATGAATGTTTAGTTTATATGTTTACAGAAATATAATTCTGCTTCTATTTATGTGAGTGTCTTCTGTCATAATTGCTCATATCTAAAGTAGAGAACCACTTTTACCTTGTAAATAACAAGAGTAATGCAGACCTGAAAGTGTGGTTCTTAAAATAGATAATTTTGGAAGGAAAGCAGGGATGAGATGTGGTGTGTTAGTAGGACACTGTAAAATTAAATGCAGACAGTACTGAATATTTAATTGTGATACAAAGAGTAAGTGCCTAGTGAATGGCATGGTGTGAGAGTGCAGTCAGATCTGGAACATTTGCAAGGACAAGAGGTATATTTGTTTATATTTTGACATTGTTAATTTCTTCTAGGAAGACAGTTCTGACAAGTTATGCTGTAGCTTTCATTTGAATGATTTTCATCTTTTGATTGACTCGCTGTCTGGCTTTTCTAGGAGTAGTTTTTCTGCACAATGTACACATTGATTGTTTGATGCTATCATGTCAGAAGTGGACAGAATACTTTGTTCCATGTCTGCAGACAATTCTTCATGAACATGTAAGGGAAGAGGGATAACTAAATGCACTAACGTCATTTGCTATTTGTAGGCTTTGGCCAAAAGCTGTACTTAGTTGGAAGTCAGTATATTAGTTGACTGTTTGCTTTAGTATTTGTTTGCATGAATGTAAGAATTTCCTCAGCAGTGAAGATGCATGGTACTCGGAATGTTTTGTATGCATGGGACATGTCTCCTGATAACATTGTTGCAATGTCTTGGTGCATGTGCAATAAGAAGGCATGGGCATATTTAACACAGTGACACCACCGTTTTGACTAACACATCATTTTTTAACACCATGTGATGGTACCTCCATACGTGTTTCTGCTGCATGCTCTGCGTGTGTCTTGTCTCACCGGATTACTCCATTAACTTGCTGCATTTTACTAACTGCTAATGATTTGTTGCCATGACAACCAATCAGCCAATGAGATTCTATTCTTCTTGATGGTGGATTGTACTCTTTTCTTTTGTTCTTCCTTAAATTGCAACATTCCTGTCTGGTAAAATAAGAAAAATAACTGGTTACCTTGATATGCTGGATGGTATGTTCATGTTTTAGTCACTATTAGATATATCTGTGCAGTGCATCTGTCTGTACCTTTTTCTGCACAGTGCTGTTTGGTGCATAGTGTGGATTTTGTAAAAGATTTAACCATGTTGTTGTGATTCCCACCTAAGATCTTCACGGTAGTTATCTTGAAAGAAGAGGTGACTTCAGTAGGTGGTATTGTTAAGTTCCATGTATCAGTAGAGTGTGCCCCTTTTAACTTGTAACATTTTGTTCAGTGGGTGGTATTGTCAAGTTTCATACAGCAGAAGAATGTGCCCATTTTAACTTGGAACATTTTGTAACTTTCATTGTGAGTTTCTTTTTCGTCCGCGATTCAGCACTGTTTTAACTTTTAAGTGCTGAGTGCTCATTTTAGAGTCATCTTTCAACTAATTAAAGCAGTGTTTCAGTAAACTATCTCCTCACATCACACCAGCTGTGTTGCCTTTATAAGACACTAAGCTGCACAGCAGAACAGAATGGTACTTCTGCAGTTTATGAATTTTGCAGCTTAATATTTTTAAGCTGGTTTGCTTCCCTCCATGGTCCATCCTGGAGAATTTAGTGATTAAGCCTGATTGAGGTGTACTACATTGAAGAGAATGGGACTTGGAAAAAAGTGCTGTTTAGCTTGTAATGGTTACTAGGAATGCAAGGTAGCAACTTCTCTAAAAATCTTGCAGTTAAGGTGCTAGCTTCTTTTATGTCTGAATGGGCACTGTAGCAAGTTAGGCAGCTTGCTTTTTTCTTTTAGAATATGTTTTATTTCTGACTGTCTTTAATCTTGTCTAAACATCATTGCATCCTTCAATTTAGGAGGCATATTGGCACATAGAACAGTATAAAAACATCAACATGCAAGACTTAAAGTGAAATATTTTGAGAGATACTACAAAAGTACTTTTCATTTTTGCTTTTTAGAATCTGGATGGTACTGTACCTGATGATGGCAGTGATAACCACAAAAGGTACCAGTCCTGTACAAGTACTGGGCTCTTAGATTATCTGTGTATTATGTTCTCAAGCACTCACCACAAGACCAAGCAAAAACCAGTGCATTTTAGAAGTGCTGTGATTGAACTGTTGGGTACTGACTTACATGCAGTGAATTCCATATGGTGCGGAGTACCTGCCTTGGAAACCGTGAACTCTAATCTCTGTCCTTGCGGGTGAAGATTCAGTGGATGATCCCTAGATCTGATATTGGGAGTTTAATCTCTGTCATCTCTAGGACTAAGACTGTCAAGAATTAGAGTGGCACTTAACATTTCTCCTTTACCTACAATGCTGAATATTTGGGGACCCGTCTCCAAATCTCATTACCTATTAAAGTCAGAGTCAAACTTGCTTTAAAATGGCCCCAAAATTCCATTTTCATAGAAGTGTATATTTTACCAGTCAAATTTGTTTGTTTACTGCTTCTTAACTATAATTCAGGTTAGTCCATTTCATTTTAATCCTTCTCTTTTGAGAAATGTTATGGTTAGCATAGTCAGGCTTTTGTTACCTACTTCTTCACTCTTTATAGACATTTTGTCTTGGTTGCCTTTGGTAATTGCCAAGGAGAAGAGATGAGACTCATAAGCCCTTAAAAAGTGCAAATCTGAGTCTAAAATCATGTCCCTCCAAGATAAACACGCTAAATGTGTTAAGGGGTCATTCATTTTTTTTTTTCCAATGAATGTAATGTATGTGCTGCTTTCTAGCCTGCCAGTTTGAAGGAGTAGAACAGACTAGATTTAGAAAGGCTTTGAACTATCCCCACTTCAGATACCTTATCTAGAGCTTCCCTCTGTACTTCTAAGTCACGCTGTCCAGATTAATTAGAGAGATGTCTGAAGTCATCTGGGGCTGCGGCTGTGCCTAATTCTGTTGCTAATCCTTTTGCTTGTTGAAAACGAAATGGTTAAAAATAAACTCATATTCGTACCCCTCCACTCTTTCCAGTTATGACTGTATTACCTATTTGCTGTTGAAACAGAGTCCCATACCCCACCCTGTACATTTCCTTTAAATCCTCCATGTCCTGCAGATTTGTTTCTATCCAGTTGGAGTATTAGAGGATGTGGCAGGCTTTCTTTAGTGTGCAGCAAATGTGGTCCCATGTGTCCTCCCCTTTTGACATGTGGAGCTGGAGAACTCCTTCCTTGTCCATGTTCCTTGACTTGGGCCCTGACCTTTCTTCACAAGAGCCAGTTCATTCACCAGTTCCCTCAAGACCACCAGGCAGTGTATCATCAACAGTATTAACATTAATGGGCCCATCATGGTCAATGCCTTCAGTCTTGATACCTTAGTCTTAGTGGTGCTGTTGTCATCAGTGTTACCAACTTTAACTCCTTTTGAGTTTCTGTCTCCATTGATCATTGGGATCAACTTCCTGGTGTCCTCCTTAGTCCTGCCCTCTTCTGGACTGAATATTCCATCCCTAGACTTGATCTTTCACAGATTGATGTTGAGGCCACTGAACTTGACTGGGTTGCTTGCAACCATTTTGGTGCTGAAGGTCAGCATTGACTTTTGTCAGCCCCTACCTCATGGGCTTCTGTGCCTGGTTTTCAATCTTAAAAGTCATATGCCTCAGTCTTGGACATGGGGTTGAAGTTGGTTCATATCCCAGTGATGCAGGCTTCCCTGCAGGAGACTTTCCTCCTTGAAGATTCAGTCTGTGTTTTCCCAGGGATTTTATTTGGCTTCAGCTTCTGCACCACCCTCCCCGAGAACCTGAGGGGTTTAACAGGATGTTTTGGACATGTCAGGACCTCAGTCTTTTTCCTTATTGGAATGTCCCCAGAGGGTAGGGGGCAAATGTATTGCAAAAGAAAACACATTGACTCTCAGACAAGTCTCCCACTCTGAATGGAGAAGATGACCAGAGGACTGATTTTGTTTACTGTCGCAATCTTGAAGCCCATAAACTTAAAACACATACTCCTGAGACCATGATATTAAAGACCAAAACCCTCATAATCTCCTTTTGGCTTATCCCAGTTAGGAGTCACCACAGTGGAACAGCGGTCCGCAGAATGATTAATGATTGGCAGTAGTGTTTTACATTGTTGAGTTGCCAGCCTGGCTCCCAACCTTCCACAGAAGGCACACATAACTAGGGCCAATTTAGAGTGTCCAGTCCACCTACAGCATGTCTTTTTGATGTGGGAGGAAACCGGAGCACCCGGAGGAAACCCACAAGACCACAGGGAAGGACATGCAGACTCCGCACAGAAGGCACCCCAGCTGAGAATCGAACCGGAGAGCCTCTTGCTTTGAGGCAGCAATGCTAACCGCTGCACCACTGCTGCCGCCCATTAAAGACCAATACCCTGAAGGCAACAATTTCTGGAACTCTTGAATACTGTATCCTCCTACCAGTATGAATCCAAGAATGAGTGCTAACATGGGTTCTGCAAGGGAGCAAGTCCAGGAGTTCGATACTGTGGTTTACAGTTTCTGTCTTCATTTATTCTGGTTAGTGTTTACATTGCACCTCAAGCTTGTGTGAGGGCAGCACCACAAAAACTGTCTGATCAGATAATGTGCTTAGAGCAGAATTATCCAAACTCCCTTCTGATTATTCTGGGGGATTTTAATAAGGCAAATCTCAGCCAACTTCCTAAATTTACACAGCATATAAAGTGTCCTACCAGTGACAGGAACACACTAGACTAGATCATTGTTATACAGTGTAAAAATATGGTTATCGTGCTTCCCCTGTGCAGCTTTGGGCTTTTCTGACCACTGTCTGATTATCTATAAGAGCAAGCTAAAATCTGTTAAACTTGTGATCAGTGCAGCAAGAAGGTGGACTATTGAGGCAAAGCTGAAGCCGCAAGCCTGCTTTGATTGTACAGACTGGAATGTCTTTGAAGATTCTGCTGCTAACGTGCATGAACTGCCAGACACAGTAACATCTTAGGTCAGCTTCTGTGAAGGTATCTGTGCCTCCACTAAGACCTGGTTAAAATTTAACAGCAGCAAACCCTCATGCTTTATCAAGCCAAGGAAGATGCCTATAGAAGTGGGGATAGAATACTTTTTAGACAGGCAAGGAACACACTGACAAAAGAAATCAAAGTGGCTGAAAAGAACTATTCTGAAAAGCTGAAAAAACAGTTTTTAGCCAGTGATTATTCATCAGTGTGGAAAGGTCTACAAAACATTACAAACTACAGGAAATCATCCCCCTACACTGCAGCTAATTACCGTTTGGCTGATGACTTGAATGCTTTTTACTGCAGGTTTGATAAGCCTGAGTCTACCAGTGACACTGTCGCCAGCTCTGTCAGTGGTCAGACTTGTTGTTAATACTTGTGTCTTTCAGAGTTTATTTCAATATTTCTTGCACTGAGTTACGCTTTGCACCTTGTATGTATATGTGTATTTACTTTTTTGTTTTGTTCTTAATAGTTGCAGGTATGTCGTTTGTCTTGTTCTTAATAGTTGTATGTATGTCATTTATTTAATTCATAGTTAGGAGAGTCACTGAAACCGGAGTCAAATTCCTTGTATGTATGCATACTTGGCCAATAAATATGATTGATTCAGCATTTTGGTCTTTTGACATTATGGTGTCAGGATTATGAGTTTCAGGATTGTCAGCTTCAGG
The DNA here is from genome assembly GCF_019279795.1 of Protopterus annectens. Classification (NCBI taxonomy): domain Eukaryota; kingdom Metazoa; phylum Chordata; order Ceratodontiformes; family Protopteridae; genus Protopterus; species Protopterus annectens. Next base: position 1,170,664,354 of record NC_056727.1, read on the forward strand.
ATTCTGATAGTACACCGACTTATTCTCCCACATTACTACTTGATGATTCACAGTTCAGAAAAATACTCAAGCTTGTTACAGGGCTAAGGTGCTATGAGTCAAAATGCATGGAAGAATCTTGATGTGGGGCATCCACCCAGAATCGGCCTAACAACATGCTCTGGTCTTCCAAGAAATGGACAACCTGGTTTTGCACGCCCTTTTAGTGGATTCCATAATTATTTTGTCATCTCTGAAAAAGACCTCTGAACCACAGGGCAAAACTACCTATACTTTCAAAGAATTGCGAGCACAGGCTAGACTTGAAGTGAGTTTTTTCATCTCAAATTTTCCCAGAGGGATTGACTATGTTAAGATTCATCCAGATGGAGCTGATTGACAAGGCCTCTCATACCCTGGAATGGTTGCTAAGCAATGATCGTAAAGACAAACTATTGTCCCAAATGTGACGCCTTTGTTTCATGAATGGTTGAGCCAGGGCTGCAGGCACAGTTGCAAAGGTTCATCATTTCTCCTTGAGTCACCTGATGGAATTCACTGAAAACTCAAAAGCTGTTTTTATGAATACCACATTTCATGAAACCTCACTTTTTTGACTGTCTGTGAAAGCAGACCATGAGAAATATTAAAGCAGAAGCAACACCAAGAACCAAGAGAAGCATACAACCTACCTGCACTTACTAGAGTCAACCCAGCTGTGCAAGGCTACAATGTCTTCCACATGTTCAGACCCCAAAATGAGCATGAAGGAACCAAATGCAGAGGTGAATCTATTTTCATTAAAGCCAAATACACCTCAACACTGGTTAAACAGTATCACTGTGTTGAGCTACTCCAGGTCCAACTAATTATAGGTAGAACAACCTACCACATCACTACTAGCTACGTCCCCCACCATGAACCAAGAGGAGCACACTGCCTACCTGGACTTACTAGAGTCATTCACTGTACAGTCAAACACTTTGGTCATGGGAGATTTCAACTATCCTTCCATCAGTTGAGCAACATACATGAGCACAAATATGCTCGCCTGGGGTTCCTGGACTTTGTCAATATAAATGTCCTTGAACAGCTAGTTACACCCGCACAAGAGGCTCAGATGACCTACACTTAGTACTCACCAACACGGATGGTCACTGCACTACCCCCTGTGTACTGCCCTCCTTGGTAAGGTCAGACCGTAAATCTGTCTCGTTCAAAGTAACTATCAGATCTGACACCCTGACAGGAGCAAAACAAACCCCTGAAATTTCACCAAAGCAAATTACTGCCTACTAGGCGATGGTATAAAAAGTTTCAAATTCCCTGCTAACACAGCCAACAATGACTTGTATGCAAAGGAGTACACAAATTCCCTGTATAGCCACCTAAACAACTGTATAGACTTGGCTGTACCTGACCGATTCAAAACCTGGTCCTCCCGAAAATATAGGCCACCCTGGTGGACCTCAAATATAAATAGGTTATATAACAAATGGATGAAACTGATGTCTAAGAACAAAAGGGAACTTAGCAGAAAAAGAATACCCACCACCACTTGAACAAGTAAATCAGATATCTTGTGAAGTCCTCTAAAGCTAGTTATGAAGCTAAATTAGCATCCATAGCTAAGGATAATCATAAAGGCATTCTTTAGCTACATCCAAAATCTAAGAGAATGCCCAACTATGTGCTGAACCTATAGTAGATGGTACCTCTCATACAGAACCCGAAGAAATTGCCAACCTGCTTAGCTGGTGGATTTCCCTCAGACTTCACCCCCCTGCCTCCACCAGCCGTACCCCAAAGCATACCCGACCAGTCCTCTAACTGGTATCTCCAAAGAGCAGGTCATATCACTCTCCAGGACCAAAAAGACGGCCTCTGTGGGACCAGATAACATCCCAGGCTGATTACTAAACAATCTAAACAAGACGTAGCGGAACCACTTGGCACTCTTTAACCTCAGCCTGAGGCCTGGTTTTGTTCTGGTAGAGTGGCGAACAGCAGTAGTAATCCCCTTGCATAAAGGGGGTCAATCAGCCAACCTTGGGAACTGTAGACCCATAAGCCTAACCAGCCTTGTCTGCAAGGCCATGGAAAAGCCTCATCATGGACCTCATCAACAAGGATATCGGCAACCTTCAAACTCTTGACTTGACCCAGTTTGGCTTCTTTAAGGGTTGATCATGCTTATCAAACCTGGTGGACTTGTTCGGGAACATTACCAAAGCCCTGGATGAAGGCAAAACAGTACATACTGCCTGTCTTGACTTAGCCAAAGCTTTTGATACAGTCCCTCACTTAGGTATCATTGAGAAACCCTCCCAGCTAGGGATTAACCCATATGTCACTAGACGGGTAGCCAGCTGGCTTACCAAAAGAACGCATACCATCAAAGGTGGGGATTCCACCTCTACCAGTAGACCAGTTACCAGTGATGTACCACAAGGATCTGTGCTGAGCCCTCTACTGTTTGGAAACTTTCTCAGAAGTCCAGGTGAAAGTAGATTATCTGTGGCTTACCAAGTTCACTGATGGTTGCAAACTAGTTTAATCGAGTCCCCAAATTATGTTAACATATTACAAAATGGGCTAACACATACAAATTGATTGGTGCCAAAGCCGTGGACTTAAACTAAACACAAAAAAAGTGCATTATTATCCCCTTTGGCAAAGCGGAAGTCCCTGCAAATTACAATATTGACAGGACCCATCTAAGTTCAAACCCAGTGGTTTGAGATTTGGGAACACAGGTTCATAGCAATCTAAACTTCAGTCAGCATGTGTCCACACAGGTAAGGAAAGCCTTCTACATTGCACATGTTATAAGTAAGGGTATTGCATCCAGGACTAAGGATGTTATAACTCCACTGTACTCGACCCTCATCAGACTGCTAATAGAGTACAACACTCCTTCTTGCATGCACCTCACCAGGCACCTGCAGCAGCTGGAGAAACCCCAGAAGTTTCTCACCAAGAAAATTTAGGGCCTCCAAAACATGACCTTCATGGAAAGACTGAAAGCCCTGTCATTGTATTTTGTATCCTACAGGCTGCTGAGAGGTGACTTGTGCCTCTCCTACAGAGCAATCCGTGATCCTGCCCTAATTGAAATAATGCACATCTGCAAATCAAATGGGACAAGATTCACTTGCTCCAGGGATCTCAACCTAGCCTGTGACATTAACAGAACATGCTGGAGAAGACAGATGCATCTTCCAAAGATTGCTGCTCCTCTGGAATAAACTCCTTACTCATGTGAAGCAGAGCTCCTTGATGACCCTATTCAAGCAGAATCTAGACAGTTGGATGGGAGACTATAAGTTCACCCCAGGGGTGGCACCGATGTCCCTCATGGACAGAGACCAGCTGTGCTGATCATAGACTCGCTCTGCAAACAACCATCCAACCAAGGTCATTTAGGGAGCATGGGTTTAACATGGCTAGGCTTGTAAAGGCCCTAGGGCCATTAGCCTAGTAACCTCCTATGAACGTATGAACACACTCACAAAATTTGGAATTAAATTTAAGGCTTCTCTATATCCATTCATTTGAATTTTACAGTGTGTAAACACAATGTACATGGCATAAACAATAATGTCCTATGCAGATCACCTCAAAGCCTGATTCCTATACTCTTGTTTCCTACAGACTGTTGGGAGGCGATTTATGCCTGGCATGAAAACCATCCTTTGGATCCTGCCCTGATGGAACTTTTGGATATCCACAAAGTGAGCAGCATCAGAGCTACTGGCTTCAAATATTTAAACTTTGCTTGTGATTTAAGTAGGACATATTGGAGGGGCAGATTTCTCAGAGAATTCCCAGTCACTAAAATAAGTTTCCCATCATTGTGAAGCAGTGCCCTTCCTTAACCCTATTCAAGTGTATCCTGGACCAGTGGATAAAAAATCGGAAATTCACCTCTGTTTTAACACCTGTGTCTGTGATGGACAGAGGCAGCAGTTAAATCATGCCCTAACTAACATACATCCCTTAAAATAATCTCCAAGACAAAATAACCTATGTGATACCTTTGGGTTGCATGGCTAGGCTTATAAAGGCCCCACTAGTCATTAACCTAGTACATATCTATGAACCTGTGAATGTAGTAGAGTCTGCATTAGGTATGATTTCAACAGTAGCAGGTTAATTTTTGATGTCCTTGTAAAGGCCACACAGGACATGGTTGGTTCTACAATGTCCATCTTCTTAGAGGAAATGTTTTTTGTAGACTAACTAGGGGTCTTGAGTATTTACTTCTTGAGACATTGCTGGACTGCTTCCCTCTGGAGATGATTGAAGGTCATCTGTCCCTTCATCTTTCAATATGGGAAGCCATCATATGTGACAAGTTGATCAGGGCATAAATATCTTAAGGCTATTCCTCTATTCCATTCTGTTCTTGCTTTTCCTAAGCTGTTTTCTCTCCCTGTCTCAGATGTACTGTCCTGTCAAAGACATGCAGCAAAACTAAAGGCCCTGATCCTACTCCACAAAAGAGCACCAAGTAGGATCCACCAGACCAAAAAGGGGCTGACTTTCACTCAGGTTCTTTTTGGTACCAAAAAAGGCAAATGGTCTCATATCTGTTTTCAACTTGAGGAGCCTAAATCAATGCATTTCTAAAGAGCCTTTTGTATGGTTACAGCGCAGTCAATCCATCCTTGTCTGAATCTGAAGGAGTCCAGGATGTGTCTATCCCTCTGGGTATCAGGCAGTTATTTTCAGTCCCAGACATTATCATTTGGTGTCACCACAACCCCCAGGGTGTTCACCAAATATTTGTCATCAGTGGCAGCAGCTCATGGGCTGCAAGGTTCTAGGGTTTTTCCATACTGGACGATTAGCTTCTAGTAGTTGCAGATTTGGACAATCTTGATTACTTCCTAGGATTGCTTCAGACCTCTACAGTCCTTGGTAATAATAGGCTACAAAGTTACACTTGATGCCCATGTAGTTAATCACCTTTATAGGCTGCATTCTGGATACTTTGTCTTTTTGAACCGTACTTCTGTTGGATAAGATCCAGTTCATCAAGTCCACATCTGTTCAGCTAATCTGGAAAGCCCTATTCCTTATGACTGTCTGTCTTCAAGCATTGGGCATCCACTGATGTTCATCGTATTTCACTGTTGCAGTCATTACAATTGGGTTATCCTGCTGGCAGGCTACCCACAGTCGGCCTGAATTCCAAAGTCTAGGTCCGGCGTCGGTTGCTGTCGCCTCTTCCCTGACATCAGTGCTCCAGGGGTATAAAAGATGTAGCCGAAGCCATTTTCTTCAGTCTTTCTTGCCACGTGGTGCCCGAAGCAAAAGCAGTTTGCAAGTGCTGGTCGGCCGACTCCTGAGATTTTCAAATTCGAATTTCATATCCGAAGTTTTCATTAAAGCTAAGTACCCCGTTGGGGAAATTTTTTTCTTGCTCCAGACCGATGTCAGAAAAAGTTAATAATTGTATTTCTTGTGGGAAGCAAGTACCTCATAAGGATTTTCACTCTTACTGGACAACTACTGATAAGGATGGACAATACTACAGTTATGTGGTACATAAACAAACAGGGAGGCACACATTCCTACCCCCTCTGCAGGCTAGCCATGAACTTGTGGGACATAGCATTGACTTACCAAGTACATCTGCAAGCACAATTCCTGCCAGGAAGGACAAATACTCTGGCAGACGAACTAAGCAGAAACCTAATGGATCCCCATGAGTGGAAATTGGATCCACAAGTATTTACCATGATAACAAGGAACTGGGGATGCCCGGACATAGACCTATTTACCAACTACAGAAATTCTGCACAAGGACCTTTCACAAGCAAGCATGGAAAGTGGATGCTCTAACTTTCAGCTGGAAACACCTAACAGTATATGCCTTTCCTCCTCTGCCTCTCCTCCCCAAGGTACTCCTCAAGGTCAGACAAGAGAGACCAAAAATGATACTGATTGCCCCAGACTGGCCCCGCCAGCACTGGTACCCAATCCTAAAGAGCTTGTCTCAATGCCCAGCTTGGACTTTACCTCAAATTCCTCACTTATTGACCCAACAGGACAGTCAAATACTGCACAGCCAATTCAGGACCTTAAACTTGGCAGCATGGCATATAATGTAGCCAGTCAAGGCACAACTCTCTCTAAAGCAGTGATGGATGTTATTTTGGAGGCCAGGAGGCCTAGCACCAGAAAATCTTATGCAGAAAAATGGAAGTGATTCTGTGCTTGGAACCAGGCACAAGGTTTTGACACGATTGTTCCAAATATTCCTCAGATTTTGCGATACTTAACTGAGATGCTTCATAAAGGCCTTTCTTTTTCATCAATTAAAATTCATGCCTCTGCCATTTCAGCTCATTACAATACGGAACCACCTATTTTTTCTCATCCATTACTAAGGCAGTACCTCAAAGGGGACAAAAACATAAGACCCCCAAGGAGAGCACCAATACCTGCATGGGACCTCAACTATGTCTTGGAAAAACTCACACTCCCTCCGTTTAAACCAGCCTCTGCAGCTGATAATAAATTTCTATCCTGGTAAACAGCTCTGCTCCTAGCAATAACCTCTGCTAGACGAGTCTCATAGTTATAGGCACTCATGGCTGTGGAACATTTTATCATTTTCCATCCTGACAGGGTTTCTCTGCGCAGAAACCCTACATTTATGCCTAAGGTAGTGTCCAGTGTGGCCCTTAATCAAACAATTCATTTGCCTACTTTTTATCCAAACCCACAGAATAAGGGTGAGAGAATTCTGCATTCTTTGGACATTCACAGGCAGCTACACTTCTACTTGGATAGAACCAAAGCTTTCAGAAAGACCAAACAACTTCTAGTGGCATATGCTGCAGGATCACAAGGAAAGCCTATCTGAAAGCAGACTATATCAAAGTGGATAGGTCACTGCATTCGTTTCTGCTATTCACAGCATGGCAAATCAGTGCCTAAGGGCATCAGGCCACATTCCACCAGAGCAGCAGCCACTTCAGCACCCTTCATCAGAGGAGTACCAACCAAAGATATCTTAGAGGCTGCAACTTGGAGTTCAGTGCATACTTTTACAACGCACTATCATTTACCTATCTACTCTAAATCCAGGGCAGGATTTGCCACTACAGTTTTGCAGGGCCTGATAGCCTCTCCTAATCCTACTTAGCACCAGCCTCCCAACCTTAGCTTTGGGATTCAACCCAATTGTAATGACTGCAACATTGAAACTCAATGAATATAGTACAGTTGTGTACCCACCATAAATGTAGATGTTCGAGTGTATTCACTGTTGCAGTCCAGGTTACCCTCCCACCATCCCCCTTTTCCTTTGCTGGGACTTATCTGTACTTCTCTATTCTATACAACCTATGTGGTGTATTTGCTTATAGATGAAGGAAAAGTTGTTTTTTATGCATGTATGCTTATTGGCATAATTTAGCCTACCATTTAGGGGCACCTGACATCTGGGGCAAGAAAAACTGAAGAAAATGGCGTTGACTGCATCTTTTATACCCCTGACGCACTGACGTCAGGGAAGAGGCAACAGCAACTGACGCCGGACCTAGACTTTGGAATTCAGGCCGACTGCGGGTAGCCTGCCAGCTGGATAACCCAATTGTAATGACTGCAACAGTGAATACACTCGAACATCTACATTTATGGTAGGTACACAACTGTACTTTCCCATTGTTCTTTGTGCCAGATTCTTCTGTAGAGTTTTTCAGTAAACCTTTACGTTTCAGTGGTGCAAGGTAGGTGTTTGATGGTGGATTCCAGAATCCAGCTTGATTATGGGCAGACGTTTTCAAGCATTAGTTCCACTGGTGGTCATGACAACATTTGTCTGTGCTGCTGTGTGGGGTGAGGAAACATCATCTGGAGCAAATTATCTAGGGTTCATGGTCCATCCATAAATCAAGTATACCCATTAGTATGCTGGAAATAAGGGCAGTCCTTCTCACCTTATAGGCATTTCAGATAGTTCCCACCAGTGTAATCCCAACAACATGGCATTAGCTTGATCTGTCAAGTGGGGGTATCTCATTCTTTTCCCCTTTCTCAGGAGACCATGAGAGTATAGGGAAAGGGCCTTTGCCTCTAGTTGTCTTCTCCCTGCCTTGCACATTCCAGGACAAACCAGTTCTGTAATGGGTTCGCTCAGTTATGTTCTCCTGATACCTGTGAATAGTCGGTTAGTCATGTGATAGCACAGACTCTCTTCTGTCACTGGTGAGAACCTTACTGTGACTGTTTTTGTTTTCTGTTTGCATCTCCAACATTTACAGACACCATTCAGTGTGGTACAACAAAACTTTCTCCAGACGATTTCCTTAAAGAATTTTGCAATCTCCCATCAATAAACTCCACACCTCCCACAGGTCGTGCATTGCCAGCCCTACCACCATTCATCCCCTCTTCTACTTCAGATGCACACATACCAAGGAAGTGTCTTTTCTTTTTTGAAAATATTTCCACTGACACCCCTTCTGGGTCTGACAATATAAACAGCTGGTTAATATATCACTGCAGAGTTTGTCTGTGTTTTCTTCTCACCCACATATATGACTTATGTCTCACAGAAACCATGCCACAGATTTATAAAACTGCTCCAATTAAACCCCTCCCAAAGCAACTCAACCTAAAAGGAAACTCTAACTTCCATCCAGTATCCATCCTCCCAAATCTAGGCAAACTTCTAGAAAAGAGTCTACTTCCAACTCTTTGTATCCAGCAGTACCACCTGCTCTCCTGTAAGCAGCATGGATTCTGGCCTGGATGAAGCACTTTGACTCCAAACTGCAAAATACTGATGGAGGCCTCCTTACAGGTGCCCTATTTATACACCTGACAAAAGTATTTGACTTCATTGACCACCATCTTCTCCAAAAGAAATGATTTGAAATTGGCATAAATTCAGACATTACTCTCTGGTTTAAAAACTTCCTCACTGGCAGACACTTCAGAGTTAAAATAAGGTCCAGTCAATCAGAATCTGCACCTGTTACCAAAGGTGTACCAAAAGTATCCATTCTTGCTTCTCTCCATTTCACCATATCCATTAACAAACTTTCTTGTGACTTCCCCCTCTCCAAATTATCCTCTGTGCTGATGACATGGTCATTTAATTATCAGGTCACTGTCACACCAACATTCAATGTCAGCTCCAGCTTGAGTTACATAACCTGCACCAGTAGCTCATAAACTACTTCTTAACCCCTCCAAGACTTAAAACTATTCATGTTATGTTGTCCTAGCTCACCTTCATTCTTGCTGGTTGGGTTTGGAACCGAGCATCGGTTCCGACTTGGCCTATTACTAAAGCTCGAGAGCTTCCACTGGCTGGAGGCTGTACCCTATCCCATCATGCTTAGGGAAGATAACCCAGATCTCGTTTGCCGCTAAACTGTATCAGGTGCTTTTCACTAGGCTCAGGCTGTGAAATACTTTTTGAATAGTATTCTGTTTTTTTCTAAGTAATTGGTTTAAATATTGTTGTCTTTGTTAGTTGACCGTGTTTTTAGGTATAAGCTTGTGGTAAATTCCTAAGTTTTTTGCTTGTTGTGTTTTATTGTGGTTGGCCATCACTTTTGTTAGACCTACAACTCCCTATCCCGTTCTTTAAAATTTTATTTTACCCTTAATGAAGCCATTTAAGTTAGAGGGTTTGTCTTTCTTCTTTCTTCTGTAGCCTGTTTAAATTATAGGGCACTTTTTCTTCTAATTCCATCCCTCCAGGGAGGTCCCTCGGAAGAGAACATGTAAGAGGAAACACCTAGACTCCCTTGAGGAGTCTGTCACTTCGTATACAGACTTAGATGATTCAGAAGGGTCCCCACGGTCACCCTCCGAGGATGTCTCCTTTTCAGATATCCTAGAGGTCTGGGAAAAATAGGTGCCGCTAAAAATCTTAAGGTTCACTCGTCAACTCAAACCAAGCAAGCTGTATAAAAGGAAGTTTTAAATGGAAATATTTTAAGATCTGATGAAGCGTACCTGTTAGTACATGGAAGCGCTCATCTTTTTTGCTTGTATTTTAATAAAAGTCATAGAATTCTACAGTTTAGTTTATTGGATGATCATGGTGGTATCTACTCGTATTCATCATCATTGATATCCTAGAGATCCTGAAACAGAGAGGTGGCTGGAAGACCCTTATCCTCCTTAGAGGTTTCGTCGTTTAAGTAAGAGACATCTCCTCTGGCTAGAGGAGATCGTCGTTTGTTAGAGACCTTTCCTATAGCCTCTTTTCTCTTCCCTGTGTGACTGTTTAAAAAAAAAAAAAAAAAAAAAAAAGTAGAGTAGCAGATATATAGTTAACCCTTTTATAGTGTGGTGTGTTTAGTAGTTTGATCGTTTTTGCTGGCCTTGTTATTACTATCATTAACCTGGCTTCCTGGGCTAGTTGTCATTTTTCACTATGTCTAAGGAAGGAAAAGAAGTGAAGCAGTCAGGCTTCAAAGAGTGTGATTCCTGTTCTCAGAAAATGTTTCTAACCGACTGGCACACTAGTTGTGTCTACTGTCTAAGTGAGGTACACTTTCAAGACTCATGTTCCATTTGTCATGGGTTCATTTCTAGGGTACTGCAGGAACTCAGAAATAAACTTATGGTCAGGGGATTGCTTCCATTTGCTGAGGCACTAGAAGCGAACCAGACCTCTTCCAAATCATCTCAATCCCCAAAGTCTGACAAGTCAACAAAAAGAGCTTCTTCGGCTCCTGCTTCTGAGCCAGCTAAAAAGTTATCTAAGGGTACGATTTTGGACCCGAAGGCTTTCGGGCCTAAAAAGACTACTCCTTCGGTTCCACCAGTTTTGCCGGCACAGACTAGGAGTCATATACGGAGCCAGTCCCCAATCTTGGAGCCGGTCTCCTCAGTTCCTCAGTCATCTATTTTACAGTCAGTAGCTGGTAGTGTAAAATCCTCAGCCCCGTCCTCTCGGTCCTCCAGGTGTCTGTCAGATGACGTGGAGCGGGTGGTAAAGAGGTTGCTTTGGACTCTGGCCAAGATCCTTTTGAGTCCAGCCCAAAAGGAATTGGAACCGACTTCTGCGAGTCCAGCCCAAAAGGAATTGGAACCGACTTCTGCTCCTTCTATTCCTCCTCCGACCCGAGTGTTTTCGGAGCCAAAGTGCTTGGATGTGTTCGTGGTGGAATCGTCTGGTCCGAGACTCACCCTAGGGTTTTTGGTCCCAACTTCTGCTCCTACCTCTTTGGTACCATCTTCTATTGAGGGGTCTGGGAGCCGATGCTTCACCGTTTGGCCCGGGGAGGAGAGTTGGATCGGATCCATGTTGGATCCAAATCTGCCTCTTGGGGCATCGGCGCTTGTGAGTTCGGCTCCTACATCAGCCTCGGAGCCCACCTCCTTGGTATGGGAAGAGTTTCCTGGCTTTTTGGACCAGGGTTGTGGTGCCTTCGAGGTGATGAGAAAGTGTGCTGTCACCCCTGGCAGCTCCACTCTCGGATCCAAGCACTCTTACCCCAAAAGTGCTGGTGTCTGCCTCTGTACCACCCCCCCCCCCAGATCTAGAGATCCGATGCCCCAGAACTGCCCATTGGGTGAATCAATCTCTTCTGAAACCTCTTCGGAGGACCCGTATGTGACAATGAGTCCATATACCTGGAGGCATTTCGTTCTCGACCCTCCACCTCTTGGGTGTCTCCACCTTTTGACCATCTTCTCAATGTTATTAGTCAAAAGGCATGGGGCTCTCCATAATCCGTGGAACCTGTTCCGAGGAGGCCCAACAAATTTATAACTGCACCATCGGACAAAAACTTCTTAACCAAAGGTGTCCCAGTAGATACTATGATGGTGGCAGCGGCCACCAAAAAAGAGTTAGCTGAGACTTCTTCATCTGTCCATCTGCCGAATAAGGAATCTGGAACGATGGACAGGTATGGGAAGCATACGTTCTTGTCAGCGGCTTTTACACTCAGATCGCTGTACTATTTGACCCATTTTACCAGACTTCAGAGGGATCTTCTAAAGGAGCTAGGTGATGTCCTCCAAGGTTCCACAGCTGGAGGGGTTCCAGACAAGGTGACCGCCCAGCTTGCTACCTTAAAGTCAGTAGTGAACTCCTCTATGCGGCTCATTTTTATGCAGCCGATGGTGCGAGTAGGGCAGCTGGTACAGGAATCGCTCTGAGGAGGCATTCCTGGATGTGCCTTTGTGAGTTTGTAGAACCCTTCAAGTCTTCCTTCACTAACACCCCTATTGATGGCTTGTCCTTGTTCGGGCCAAAAGTCAAAGAAACTGACCAGGTGCGAACAAGAAGGCAAAACTCTGTCTGCTGTGGGAGTACATTTTTCCCTCCCTACCAGGCCTTATCCCAAAGGCCAGAAGGGTGGGAAAATGTGGTTCCGTAAAGCTCAAAGAGCTTCGCCAGATGCATGTGGTGAATCTTTCCTTAGAGGCAGAGGGGAAAATAACAATGGAAGATACCGACCTCGTGACAGAGGGGGTCTGCAAAATCAGGGCGACAGAGATGCGATCTCGGCAGACCCTTCCAGCAGTCCTGAAAGGAGGCCCGTCTGTCCTCCTCTGGAGACAGTCAGGGGCAGACTATCATTGTACCCAAAAGCCTGGCTAAGCATCACTCAGGACAAATGGATACAGTCAATAATGTTCTGTGCATACAACATACCTTTCTCCACCCCACTTCCAAAAACAAGATCAGTCCCAGACATTCCACTCTCTCAAAGGGATCAAGCAACCCTAGGGATACAAAGGTTGCTAAGAAAAAGAGTCATCCAAGAAGTCCCCGCAAACCAAACTGGATCCGGAACTTACTCAAGGTTCTTTTAGTTCCAAAAGAAAACAGGGGACTGGAGACCCGTCTTGGATCTCAGCAGGCTGAACAAGTCTGTAAAAAAAAAAAAAAAAAATCAAAGTTCCGGATGGTGACACCGCAGTCTATGCTCCGATTTCCAGGGCAAGACAATTGGATGTGCTCAGTCGATCTTCAAGATGCGTACTACCGTATAAAAATGGACAGGCGATCCAGAAGACATCTACATTTCTGGCTGGGAGCCTGTCATTACCAATTCCGAGCTCTGCCCGTTTGTCTCACTGCAGCCCCCAGAGTGTTTACCAAATGCATGGCAGTAATGGCTCACCTGAGACGTCTGGGATTCCAGGTGTTTCCATACTTAGATGACTGGTTCCTGACCGCCACCTCTGAGCATCTACTAACTAAGGCAAGAGACACCACTGTTCATCTTTGTTCGGAACTGGGCATTACCATAAATTTCGAAAAATCTGCCTTGTTGCCATCGCAGCATATTACGTTCCTAGGAGCAAACTTAAACACAAAAGACTTGGTAGCATAACTGCCTCAAGACAGGGTACAGACACTGTGCCATCAAGTGTCCATCTTGCTTTCGAAAAAGAAAGTACAGGCAAAGTTTGTTCTAAAGGTCTTAGGCACTATGGCAGCTGCTATAACATTAGTAACCCTGGCATGTCTACATACGAGAGTCCTACAGTGGCTACTCTTCGCTCAGTGGTCCATGCAGGAGTTACCATGTCCCACAAGAAAGACCTACGTTGGTGGCATCAATCCATGCAAGTAACTCTAGGCAGGCCATTCTCTCTCCCTCAACTAGTAGCCACAGTGACCACGGACGCTTCCCAGATAGGGTGGGAAGGGCATTATCTGGGGAAGACCATCCAAGGAACTTGGCAGGAACACGAGTACCACTTGCACATCAGTGTCCTAGAGATGAGAGTGGTGCTTCTGGCATTGCAGGCATTTTAAAACTCTCTTCCACCAGGTATGATTGCAATACAGACAGACAATATGTCGGTAGTGTGGTATATCAACAAACAAAGCAAAACCAGATCCTAGCCCATGTGTCGAGAGGCTCAAAGAGTATGGCAGTGGGCAGTCTATTCTCAACATTTTCTGATTACAGCGCATATTCCGGGGAAATCCAATGTGATAGCAGACAAATTGAGCAGAGCAATTCTAATCCCTCATGAGTAGTCCCTAAAACAGGAAATTCCAAACCAAATTATTTGAAAGTGGGGCCAGTCTTGCTGCGACCTCTTTGCCACGTCCATGAGCACCAAATGCAGAAGCTACCTTGCCCTAATCCCCCCCAGGTAGTCACCAAGAGATGCACTTGTTCATGAATGGCCCCCAGGACTCCTTTACACCTTTCCCCCATTTCCTCTAATCTCCAAAGTTTTACAGAAAGCCAGATTGTTGAGTTGCAGATTAATACTCATTGCTCCGTACTGGCCTCGTCAAATCTGGTTTCCTTTCCTATGGCCCCATCTCTGAGAAGAGCTGTGGATTCTGGACCCGGTACCAGACCTTCTGACTCATCAGTCAGGAATGCTGCAGCCCTTTGTCCAAACCCTCAAACTGACAGCTTGGCTGCTCCACTTCCAGACTTAGCCAGGTTTCCAGACCTATCCCCTGCAGTGAGGCACATTCTAATTTCATCTCATAAGACAACAACTAGGAAGCTTTATGCTAGCAAATGGAAAAGGTTTACTTGTTGGGTGTCTAAGAATCACATAGACCCCTTCACAGCCCTCATAAATACAATTTTATTTTTCTTAGCAGAAATTTTTAATGAAGGCACAGCAGCAGTTACCATACGAGTACAATTAGCCGCCATGTCTAACTACCATATAGGAGACATGGGATCAAAAAATAATGTCTCACAGATTGAGCAAAGCTTTCCTGAGAGGTACATTTTTACTAAGACCTCCAATAAGGGAACCACCACCTCCTTGGGATCTCAATTTGGTACTGTCTGCTCTGATTCTCCCACCATATGAGCCAGCTTCCTCTTTCCAACTAAAATTTCTAAACTGGAAAACAGCCTTTCTGGTAGCCATTACTTCAGCCAGGAGATTTTCAGAACTTCAAACTCTGTCCATACGCCCTCCATATTTAATTTCTCACAAAGACAGTCTCTCTTTTAGAACGAATCCTTCATTCCTTCCCAAAGTTTGTTCTTCCCTTGACCTGCCTGTTTTCTTGCCAAACTATGGCAACAAGGCAGAATATTCGCTACACCAATTGGATGTCCACAGGTGCAGTTATGCTTCTACTTGCATAGAACAAAGGAATTTAGAAAATCTGACCAGTTATTCGTTTCCTTCACAGATAATAGGAAAGGTGCACCAATATCAAAAGTTGCCATATCAAAATTGCTTACTGACACTATTACCCACAGATATAATTTTCAACATATACAACTGCCAGGAAAGATTAGAGGCCACTCAACAAGACCTATGTCAGCTTCGACCACCTTTCAGGCCAGATTACCCGTGGACTCGATCTCTGCTGCAGCCACATGGGTCAAACCTCATACCTTTGTTACGCATTACAAAGTAGACGTGGCCTCCCAGAACAAGGCTTCCTTTGGTTCCACTGTTCTGAAGAGTTTATTCCCTTGAGCCACCCAAGAAAGAAGGTGCTAGGGACGCTGTCCCAACCAGCAAGAATTAAGGTGAAATAGGACAACATAATATTAAGAAGTTATGTACTCACCATAATGTTAAATGTTTGTTATCCGTAATCTCACCTTCACTCTTGTGTCCCACCCTCCTTCCCCCAACCTTCGCTCCTGGAGGATTGAGAGGAAATTTTTATTGGTTGTAAATTAGGCTCTCTGCTTCACGTCTTGCCTTTTGAGACATAGGCAAATGACTTACCACCATTGTTTTTTTTGTATATGATTTCAAATGTGTTACTATTTTGCAAACGAGATCTGGATTATCTTCCCTAAGCATGATGGGATAGGGTATAGCCTCGAGCCAGTTGAAGCTCTCGAGCTTCAGTAATAGGCTGAGTCGAACCAGTACTCAGTTCCGACCCCAACCAGCAAGAATGAAGGTGAGATTATGGACAACAAACATGGAAAGTTATGGTGAGTACATAACTTCTTATTTTTTCACTCCATAGAAAATTCACCAACCACCTGAATATGTTTGATTTACACAACCATTCCATACAGATAGCTTCCACTTTCAAATACCTAGGATTATGGCTAGATCACTCACTAAACTTCCATTTCCTATAGACAAAGACAAAGTGAAAGCCACAATAAAGTCCCCCCCTCTTCTGGGGCCAAAAATATCTCCCCTTTTTTATCCCAACCAGCAAGAGTAGCCATAAACAAAGGAGTTCTCCTTTCTCATCATGAATAAGGGCTTCCAGTTTTTGTTTCTGACTCCAATAACTCCAGACACATGCAACCACTGGAAAGCCACAGAGATGCCTTACTAAAAGGATACAAGGCATAAACTACATGTTTTACATGAACTTGACTCAAAGTCCTGTCACTATGTTTGGTATCCTTCAGACTGCTAAGAACTGACCTGTCTGTGGCATCTTCTGACTCATTACTGATGGATTTACTGCACATCAGTTAGTCAAAAGGTATCAGAGATTCTCTGTTTAGGGATATAAACCTCTTCTACAACATCAATAGAATGGTTTGGAGGGACAGGTATAACATACAGAGGATGGGAAACATAAAATGTACCCCAGGACTGCCCCTGTGCTACTAATGGATAGAAGCAGCTCTGAAATGATTTATCCCATGCATGTGTCCTCTCAAACTGTCTGTGGTATGATCCCAGTTATTCTCAGTAGGTGTAATATATAATCATTAACCATGGGATAGGTAAAGCCAATCTCTAACCAAATAGGGTAGGTTAATATGAACACAAAAAGGGAAATCAGCTTGCAACTGAAAATATGTCAGTACTATATGAATGTATGATTGCTTGTTTCATAAGTGATAATTCAATAAATGTTTCTTGTTTAAAGAAAGGGAAATTGGCTAGGCTTAAAATGGCGCTCAAGGGCAGCTAGTCTAGTACTTATTTAAGAACTTGTAAGAAAAGCATTGTCACACTCCAGACCATCTCTAACAGCTTTGGCCGTTTCATTACAAACTCACCTATCTGTGAGCATCATTGTATCACCCTAGAAAAAAACAAATAGCTACCCATAAAACAAAGATCTAATCTACCCAGCCCTACAAACTACTCCCAACTCCACATATTTTTTCCCTTTGCAGCTAGACTTTATGAATAAAAATCCTCATACAGCTTGAGACACTATTCACAAGCCACACCAACTATGCTTACCCCTAGAACCAAACTCCACAGCACTCCACATGCTTTCTCCTCTCAGGCACCTATTCTTCGGCAAGTTCTCCCCAATCGACATTAAGGAAATCAAGACTCACTCTAAACTGAGAATGCAACTCAAAAAGCACTTCTTTTTTCCAAGCCAAATGCTCCTGCTTTAACACAGAACATGTCATCTAACCTATCTCCTTCCAAGTGTCTTCTCCTAGGTCAATTAAATCTTTCTCCAGATCTCCAATAAGACTCCCCACTGGCACAGCTATAGAGTTGAGATCTCAGCTGAATTAACAAGCCTAGACCTTCAGCAGTCTCTCTGTCCAGCCACTGCTTCGTGTCCCTGCCCAAGTAGCTGATAAACACTCTTTGAGGTTTGAGTTACACACACACACCTGGGAAAGGCTGGCACAGGTTTACTAGCTATGTCCTCTTCTGCCCAGACTATAAGGTAGATATCACTGCTACCAGTCACTCATTATCAGTTACTTTAGGGCCCTTAACAAAATGTATCCAGTCTTACTGTGTAATATTAATAATAATACAAATGGTAGTTTAACCAAGAGCAAGGCTATTAGGAGTGGGCCACACAAGGTCACCAAATAAATATGCAGGTACTCTCAAAACTTAAATATCTCTACACAGATCAGCCACAGTGAAATGATTAAATATATTTAATAAATAATAAAAGAACAAGACAATACTAAATATATATTCACAGTGACATCAGAGTCCAAAACCGCAGGAATTATTTAAAATAGCATTGCAGTACAGGCTCACACAAGTAAAGAAAAACATGTAAACTAAGCTTCACTATATTCCAGACTAAATCTAAGAGAGTTATACTATTCCTTGGAAACGTACTTCATTAGAGCAAGGCAGATGCGGTGAGTGGATTTTGTTGTTGTCAGGTCCAAGACAGAATGCCACTGTCTTACTGAGAGACTTCTTCATTGCCAGAAGCTGGTAACATTTAGCATCCATATGTAAAAATATACAGACAAGAGCTTTTCCTCAGATCTTTGGCAGATATTGGACATCATAAAACAATTGTACTCCTTCATGCTTCCGAAGTAGCAATTAGTTCACTCCAAGGACAATACAGAAAGCTTCCTAGCAGACTCTGTGTCTGTAGCTGCATTGCATTGATAACTTGAGGTAGCCTCTTTATTGCATCCTGTAAAATAATTTAATTTCAGATATTTTTCTAAAGTTTACTAGATTGAGGTTAACCTCCTGTATCCCAGTTTCCACTGTTAAAATTATATACATTTAAACAGTTACAGTAGTGCACGTACATTTCTGTTCTCTTCCAATAGGGCACAGTGTGGATACATTTCATACAGCACTTTGCAAATACCTTTTCAATGCCCACGTCTGTACAAGCAGTTTGATATACACACAACATACAGTTCTAATACATTTGTAACACAATCATCTTGTAAAAATCATTTCGATGTTCACCAGTGACTATAATTATTTACAAAATTCCAGCTAGCTGTGCTGGCAGTTACCTCCTTTCATCACACAGTGCACTCAGATATTGAGAGCTAGGCCTGTGCCGTATTTGGTGTCAAAGCTGTGTCAGACTGTAGGGCCAATTTAGTAATGAAAGGCCTTCTCCAGCCCTCAGTGGCTTCCATTTCTTCCTTTTTCTTTCCTTTCTGGTTTCTCACAGAGAAAGATAGATCCAAATAGAAAGAGTCTATGAGAGACAAACCCTCCAACTCTTCCTCTGAGGACCAGCCAGATCTGAAGGTTCTTTGAGTTTTGGTTTTGCTCCATTGGTACCTCGGGTGCTGTCTTGGCTCCACTCTCCTACAATTGCAGTCTTGGATTGAAGAGTTCTGTAATTCTTCCACCATTAGTATTCCAAATCCATTCCTTTCCATGGACCCTTCGGCTTTTTTGGTTAAGATTCACTCCCACTTTTTCCCTATTACCCCTGTTGAATTTTCTCCAGGACCCTCTTTCTTCCACTGAGGTCTGAGCTTCACTCTTCCAGATCTGAGCCTCAGCTCCAACAGCCAAAAAAGTGTCTAAGCCACATTCCATGGCTTTTTCCAAGTCTGATAAGTTGGTTGGTAGCCTTAAGTCATCTGATTTGGAGCAGATGATACATACCTCTTTTCAGGTCTAGACTGACCTAGAGATCATTTCTACCTTCTTGGCCCCTAGGCCCAAGGCTGGGGTTCCTTCAATTCCAAATGTTATGGCTCCTCCCTCTCCCAGTTCACTTGGTTCTGGGAATGCTGGGTGCAGTTGTTTAGGTGCTGTTCACTGTATCGGTGCTGACAGTTTGGCCACATTTGACATTGGTGCCATCCTTGATGTTCTCGACTCAGTCTGTGTCAGAGCGTGATGCATCACAGAGCCAAGTACTTGGAGACATCTCGCAAGGGCTAGGGTTGACCTTCTAGGTTGTGGAGTCATCCCTTCCCCTGGTGCTTCAGCCTTCGATAGCTCAACCCCATTCTCAGCATCGGAGCCAGCAGAGTTTACACCAGAAATTATTTTCTCATTTGGATCCAAGGAGTCGTGGGTCTGATCATCTGGCCTTGGTCTCAGCTTTTGATGTTGCTGAGAGGAACCTGTCGTGTAAAGAGATGTGAGCATCGGCAGGTGCTTCAGTTCTATCCTTGTCCCATCCCCATTCTACTTCCTTGGCAATTCATTAGCTGGATCTGGGACAGACCTCATCAAGTCTCAAGGCTGTCCTGCATTCAGGGCTCCCAGCCTCTTCTGTGTCTCTTCCTGTATCTCCCTCCAGGGTGGTGCATGGGAAGAGTAAGTACAAGAGAAAGTACTTGGATTCCCCTGAGGAGATCCTCACTGATGATACTGACCTCAATGAAAGGGAAGGCTGCTGTAAATCCCTCCACCGAAGGTATATCGGTGGTGATTTGAAGGAGTCTAATTTTTGAAGCTTTCAGTATAGGCCTGTCCATTTCATGGATGGTTCCTCCCTCCAGATGCTCTTGTGGACCTGGTATCTTGGAGGCTTGAAAAAAAAAACTGAAGTAGTGGAACCTATCCCAAGGAAACCAACAAAGTTTTGGTCCCCCAAAGGTAGACATCACTTGAGCAAGGGTCCAGCTGCAGACACCATTGTAGTTGCAGCTTCTTCAAAGAAAGTACCCCAGTCCAACTGTCCAACAGAGAGTCTCAGGCTTTGGATAATTTGAGAAAGTGCATGTACAATTCATCCACATTTGCATTACATGTACTGCATCACCTTGCCAATTTGACAAAACTTCAGAGAGACCTTATCTAGGAAGTGTCAAAGGCAGTGAAGACTCTGTAACCTGTGGACTTCCAGAAGACCCTTGAGGCTTAGTTGTCATTGATATAGTCCATTTCTAACATTTCTATGACATTTTTGTCTAGAGCATCCTGTGCTGCAGGCACTAGTATCACTATGTGGTGTCATTCCTGGATGTGCTTATGCAACTTTGCGAACTGTTTTAAAGTATGCTTAGTCAGTGCTCCATCAGGTGGTTCCTTTCTTTTGTCTCAAAGGTCAAAGAGACTCTGACTAGGAGCAATCTGGTCAGAAAGACACTGTCTGCCACTGGGGTTTACTTCTCTACTCATCAGAGATCCTTTTCAAGGAGTCAGAAGTCTGGAAATTGACTCCTTTTTTTTTTTATTTTTTTTTTTTAAAGTTGCAGCAGCCTTTCCAGGTTGCCCATAATGATTTTTCCCTCGAGGCAGAGTGGGCAACTACAGTGGGCACAGTTCACAATGCACAGGTGATCTGCAGAACCAGGGCTTCTTGGGACTTTCTCCAGGAGGTCCCTCCACTGACCCTGAAGGGTTGCCTGGCTGACATTTATTTTATTTGTCTTTGTTTACAGGGAAAGTCTGACTGAGTAATACCCATTTTCAGAGTAGGCCGGGGGAGAAAAGCTCCATTTGCTTACATTGCATTATACTAAGTTTCAGTCAAACAGAGTAGTTACATTTCTTTTCACATTTATACACAAACAGTAGTACTCTGGAGAGAGTCAGGATGTCTGGTGGTCTACCCAAAAGCTTGGGAGGCCATCATATTAGATGTAGGGGTGTTGAGAGTTATATCCAGAGGTTATACAACTCCCTTTTTTGTTCACACCAAAGGACCCCCAAAAATCTCTTCACAATTTGCCACCCCATCAGTGAGGGGAGGCAGAAGTGGACATCCAAAAACTACTTCTCGTCTGAGTCACCCAAGAGATCCAGCCAATGAGCTTCCAGGGTCTATACAAGATTCTTTTTGATACTAAAGAAAAAGGACCTCGGACCCATTTTGGATCTCAGCAAGTTGAACTGATGTGTCAAGCAGACAACGTTCTTTATGGTCATGTTGCAGTCAATTCTACTATTCCTGAGGAAGGAAGACTGGATGTACATGGTAGATCTGTATGATGCCTACCATCACATAAGGATAGGCATTCACAACATGATGCAGTTCTGCATATTTGGGTGTACTATGTGATTCCTCTGAAAAACAAGCTTCTGCAGAAGACAGGCCAATGCAGAGCAGCCATGATCCTGATTGCACTGTTCTGGCCTGGAGAAGTTTGGTTTCCCTTCCTTTGGCCTCACCTTCTTTAGCCACCCTGGTTTCTGTTCTCCATTCACGGTCTTATTTCTCATCCTTTGGGCCCACCTCACCCAAACCTTTATTCTCTCAAATTAACCTCATGGTTCTTCTGATTCCAGTGTTGGCCAGAGATCTCAAGGTCCCTGAGAGAGTTATTGATACATTTTCTTCTTTCCAGAAGCCTTCCATGAGGAAGGTATGTGCCAGTAAGTGAAAGATGTTCTCTGTTTGGGCCTCTTCCAAATGTCTGAATTTCTTTTCAGCACCCTTGAATGCTATTTTGGATTTCTTGGTTATTTTTTTTTCAATATGATCTCAGTTGCTGTACCACTAAATTCAGTTAGCTGCCATTTCTAACTTTCACATTGGTATGGATAATAAGCCCATGGAAGCCCTTAAGGTTTACAAGGCTTTTCTGGGAGGTACCTATTTATTTCCACCTGTTCACGATTCAGTACCTCAGTTTGCTACTGCAAGATGCCACCAGACCTCCTTTTGAACCGGCAGCTACAGCTTCTTTAATGCTCTTGTATTTGAAGACTCTTTTTCTAGTAGCTATTTCATCAGCAATAATAGTGTCTGAGCTTCAAGCACTATCCTGTGTACCCCCCCACATCTGGTTTTCCACAAGGATAGAGCCGCCCTGAGGACCAACCTTTCCTTTCTGCTCAAGGTAGCTCTGATTCTAATTTGAATCCGCCCATTCATTTGCCTATCCTCTTTCCAAATTTCAGTAACAAGGGAGAATATTTGCTTGTTTGGATATTCATTGACAATTGAGATTCTATTTGGACCGAACCAAACCCCCCCCCCCAGAAAATATAACTACTTTTTGTTTTCATTTCTAAAACATGACATGGCAAGCCTATTTTCAAAGTGACCCTTTCAGATGGCTTTCCAGTGCATACTGCCTGAATGGAAATTCTTTGCCTATTTACTGGTTTATTACTTCAGCTGTCTTTTTTGCTCTGGCTTCTAGTGATGATATTTCTGTGTCAGCTACTTGGTCTAACACTTCTACCTTTGTGTCCCCTTATAAAGTTGACAGTCAGTCTAGGTGTAGAGCCTCCTTTGTTAACACTATTTTGCAGAATGTTCTCTCCTAGAACCACCCTAGAGTTGTTACTGATTGGGGAATCTGTCTCACAGGTTGAGATGAACAGAAAAAAGACAACTTCGGATGAGAAAGTTATGTAATTACCATAACAAATAATAAATTTAAAAGCCAAGGGATAAAATAACAAATAAACCACAAGCCCGTGAGATACTTCACTAGTACGGCAACCAGAAATACGTAAAAAAATAATAAAATATTTAAGCAATCAATCTAATTATTAAGAGCAATGTTCACTGTTATTAAAGAAACAAATGTAAATATATATGTATGACCTTATAAGAAGTTTTTAAAAACTTTTAAAATAACTTTCTATTTCAATAAACTCTTCACAGAAATTATATCATTTAAACCAGATGCAACATCCACTCTCAAAAAAACTTGCCACTTAAGTTCAAGATATTCTAAATAATTATTAAACTGATCAACAAAATCTAGTTGATCTACATTTTCTATCACAAAGAAGACAATTTTTCAAAAGTCCTTACAATTTAAACTGTCTGGCCAAAGCATTAGTAGTATCTTTTTTCTTTATTGCTGATATATGTTCCCTAATTCTAAATACTAGCCTCCTAACAGTTTGGCCAACATAAAAACTGTCACAATCACTGCAGCATGCTAAATAGGCTGAACCTTCACACCTACAATCAAATCTCCCTTTAGCCAGTAAAATGTATGTTTAAAATAGTAACTATTGGAAGAATAAATAAACATACAAAATCTGCAATTGTGACAGGGGAATGCACCTTGGCAACCACGGTTATCAGTGTTATTTTCTCTTTTAGTATGTTCTAATATTTGTTTTAAATTTCTTGTTGTTATGTATAAAATGAGGCTTATTTCCAACTACCTGGGTTACCTCATGGTTCCCCAAATGACTTTCTAATTTTCTTGAATAATTTTATGAACTCCAGGACCATCAGTACTAATAGGACTAGGGAACGAACAAATTTTGTCAGCATCAGTATTATTCTTAACCTTGGGTGTAAACCCTGAAAAAAAGATATGGAGGAAGTTTACTCATTCGGTCTTCTACTACTTTATTAGAAGTATCTTTCTACTTAGCTTCTGAGTAACTTCTGTGCTTAAACATATTAATAGGTACATCTTCTAATAAACATTTAGAATCATCACTAATAAGATGGCTAAGCCTAGTAACTTGCCCTCTAAAAATATTTAATTTCATAAATGGCAGATAATGACTAAAAATGTAGATAGTTGTTAATAAAGGTATCTTTTCTGTAAATATTACATCTGCTGTAAATCTTTATTCATTCCTTACTGTTAGGACTTCGGTTCCGTCCTCGGAACCGACACGGCCGTTACCAAGCTCGCACCAGCCAAAACTCTCAGCTAAGACCTATCCATAATGCCCCTCTCATAGTCTCTCCAGATCTCATTTGCTGAGTTCCTCGTCAGACATGCCAAGCCTTCTCTCTCAAGCTAAGTGTAAAGTTTTTGTGTTACTTCCTATCAATACCTTACTTTTAGTCAGTTTTCACTAATTTTTCATCTTTCGTCTATAGACTCCTTAACTTGTTCTATTCCCTACCCTCTACCTTTGGTAGCTCCTTTTATACCATCGTTGACACTATCCCTCTCTCCTACCTTAGGTAGGCCCTCTTTCCTACCACTTGTGGTATTTCTAAGTACCATTGTTGGTACTCTTCACTTTCTCTTATCTGGATATAAAAAAGAAAAACCCTATTCTCTAACTTTGCTGTTATTGTTTTTTGACTGTTTATGTTGTCACTAGGACCCCAAATTGGGTTTTAAGCAGTGTAATAAGTGCGGGAGAAAGATGCCCAACTCAGATTGTCATGCTTGGTGCGTTTATTGTTTGATCGTTGACCACATTAATGCTTCGTGTGATATCTGCTCCAGTTTTAGCAATTGCATTTTGGCTGAGAGTAAAAACAAGTTGATTTTGAAGGGTATGATGAAAACTCCCTTCTCAGAGGCTTTCTCTGGGACACAGGACTCACCACCTCCTAAGAATAAAAGACACAAAGAGAAACGGAGTCACTCTGTTCCTACATTTCCGTCCGCCTCAGAACCAAGTCGACACCAAGCTTCTTCTGAGCCTTCGGCACAGACAACCTCAGCACCAGGCTCTATGTCTTCCCCGTCGGTGCCGCCTCTAATTTTGACTCCTATTACTGTACCAGCTTTGGCACCATCCTCAGTGCCATCCTTGGTCTTGACACCAGCTTTGACTACCATACCCACATCGGCACCATCCCCGGCCACGGTGCCAATAGCTTATACATCTCCACAGACAATGATTCCGTCAGTTCTGAAGGTTGAACACCTTCCCAGAACCAGATATATTCGGGGCACCAATGTAGCCCTTTTCTTGAAAGACCTGACTGTCCTTCAGCAGCCTTCTACAGATCCACCAGGAGCCTTACAGAACAAGATGTAGTGAGGGTTGTGGACCAGCTTCTGGCAGCTAGAGGATTGGCCACCCCTGCTAGGTCTTCCGTCCCCTTTGGAACAGAAGCTTTCACGGCATACTCACCAGTATATCCTCCTCCGGCCTCTTCCCAGGCCCCCAGAAACTTTAGTACCGATAACCACCCCGGTGCATACTGTCTCGGTTCAGACTGCAGAGGTTCCCCTGTCAGCACCGATTACTCTTGGTGCAACGGCTTGGAGCAGTGATTTGGCTGTCGGAACCATGGTTCCTAGTTCGGCGCCTATTTTTTCGCTGGCACCGTCTGTGGCCATGGCTCCACCGGCAGCTTCCAGTTCTCTCGGAGCTCCTTACCTGGAGGTGGGCTCCTCAGGGCAGGGTGTGACCCCGGTTCCGTGGTTGTCCTTCTCAGTTCTGGGCTCCCATCCCTCCTCGGGTGGGTCTGCTTTCCAGGTGATGTAGAGGGTCCTTGCCTCAACAGGCTCACAGTCAGCGCCAATGGCATCGACACCAGAACCCCCCTCTAGCATGCAGCTGTCCCAACCCCCTACTCTGGGATCTCGAGCACGGGAGCCATAAGACCTTCCCTTGAAGGGAACTCTTTCTCCGGAGTCCTCCTCAGACGATCCCACTGGGGAGCTACCCAGAAAGAAATGGTGCACGAGGAAGTACCTTGATTCCCCTGAGGAATCTATCACTGAGGACACCGATTGTGATGAGGGCGAAGGGTCCCCATGGTCACCCCCGGAAGACGTCTCATTTGGAGATATTCTCGAGATCCTCAAGCAGAGGGGAGATTGGAAGTCCTATAACCCTTCGGAAGAATCAGTGTTATTAACAGGCCTTCCGTGCTCGGCCATCTACTTCCTGGGTAACCCCACTTGTGGATGAGCTTGTAAAACTGATCGTGCAGCATGCCTGTAAGGCCCTGAACAACACAAAACGTGTCCCCCAGAGGCCAGACAAAATTGTATCCACCCCTGAAGACCAGCCCAGTTAGTCCAAGCAATTAGTAGTTGATTCCATGGTCATGGCGATGGCCACCAAGAGGAAACTTTCAAAAGATAGTTCAACTGTTCATCCCCCAAACCGGGAGTCTTGGGCTATGGACAGACTGGGGAAGTGGACCTATGCTTCAGTGACATTTGCCATTCGATCGCTGACCTTTTCTCAAACACTGCAGGTAAAAACTGGAATCTGCTTCCTTTTGAATTATCAACCCTTGCTTTGACTTCTGTATTTAAAAAACATCTTAAAGAACATCTCAAAACTCATTGACTTTGTCCATGTGCTAACCCAGACTTGTATCTTTTCCCCCTTCCTTTTCTACTCCTCTAACCTATGCCTCCAAATCTAGCTATTACCCTTTTCCTTCATAATATGAGGATAAAATATAACTTCTTTTTTCTCTTAACTGAGTCTTGCTCATACCTTCTCGTGGGTGTAGTATACTGTTTAGTATAATTTTTTACTAAAATTTTTATAGTTTATAATTTTTAATTTTTCTTTGAACAATGCTGCCTCTGTATTTGCTTTATCATGTCTTTTTATATTGTTAACTTTGTCACTGTTCATGCTTGGAGCTTTTCTCCCCAGGCCTCTACTGAAAATGGACATATATCCAGCTAGACTAGCCCGGTCAACAAATGTAAAATAAAATAAATAATAAATAAAATAAATAAATAAACTATCTGGCACACTTCACTCACCTCCAAAGAGACCTAATTTCAGAAATGTCTGCCTCTTTAGCGGGGGTACTGCCTGATGGAGGTGCGTGACACTGTCTCCTCACAGCTGGCAACCCTGGAATCTATCTCAAACTCCTCGATGTGCTTGATATCTCACACTACCGAGGGGGCAGCTCGAGCAGCCGCATCAGGCATCGTCATTAGATGGCATGCTTGGATGCATTTGTGTGATTTCGCAGACCCCTTTAAATCTTCCTTCGTCAATGTGCCTGTTGACAAATCTTCCCTTTTTGGTCCCAGAGTAAGAGACACACTATCATAAAGTGAGAAAGAAGGAAAGACCTTGTCTGCTGTGGGCATATGTTTTTCCACCCCCCAGAGATCCTATTCTAGGAACCAGAGGGGAGGAAAATTGTGGTTCAAGAATTCCCAAGGATCTTTTCGTGACACTCATGGTGAGCAATCCCCCCGGGGCAGAGGGGGCAACTCATCCGGAAGATGCCCCTTTCGGGGCAGAGGGAGTCCACGCAACCAAGGCACTAGATATTCCTTCTCCGTCCAACCCTACCAGCGCTCCTGAGCAGTAGCCTGATTGCTTTCCTCTGGAATCAGTTGGGGGTCGATTTTCCCTGCACCTACAAGCCTGGCAATTCATAACTATGGATGCATGGGTGCAGAGAATAATATCCAGAGGCTACCATATCTCATTCGATCTTACTCCCAGACCCATCAAATAAATCCCCAATGTTCCAGCCAGTTAGAGGGAGGTAGCAGCTGTAGAAATCGAAAAGCTGCTAAAAAAAAAAAAAAAAAAAAGAGTCATCCAGCCAGTCCCACCAGACCAGAGAGGATCCGGTTTTTACTCAAGGTTCTTTTTAGTGCCAAAAAAGACAGGGGACTGGAGACCAATCCTGGATCTCAGCTTACTAAACAAATTCATAAAACCTCAAAAATTTCGGATGGTCACGGTACAGTCCATCCTTCCCTTTCTAAGGAAGGACAAGTGGATGTGCTCTATAGATCTCCAGGATGCGTATTATCACATAAAGATGGACAAATGCTCCTGGAGATTTCTTTGCTTCCAGCTGGTAGCCAATCACTACCAGTTCAGGGTACTGCCATTCGGTCTCTCGACAGCCCCCAGGGTGTTCACCAAATGTATGGCAGTTGTAGTAGCTCATCTTTGACTACAAGTATTCCAGGTGTTTCTTTATCTAGATGATTAGCTCCTTACTGCCACGACCAGGAATCTTCTCATTCACAGTCTCTCTTACACTCAAGTCCTTGCTCTTTGCGTAGGGATTATGATCAACATGGAAAAATCTCAAATGTCCCCAACAAAAACACTGGAATTTATTTGAGCGATCTTTGACACAGCATCCTGTCAACCTTCCTTTCCTCTTCACAGGCTCTCAAAAATAAGAAGCCAGATTCAGGCCGTCCTCCAACAGACTTTTGTACCAGCATGCCTTGTACTACAACTATTGGGATCTATGGCAGCAACGATTACCTAAGTTCCACTGGCAAGGTTGCACATGAGACTAGTACAGTGGCTCCTTTCTTCACAGTGGTCGATCTTAACCCATCCTCTCAACCACTTGATACGCCTTAGAGATTTTGCAAGAAAGAAATGCTTTGGTGGATGAAGCCAGAATCAAATCTTTGGTGTCGACCGATGTTCTTCGTGTTTCACTGTTGCAGTCATTACCTTAGGGTAATCTGCTGGCAGGTTGCCCTCAGTCAGCCTGATTAACAAAGTCTTGGGTCCTGCATCAGTTGCTGTCCCTTCTTCCATGACGTCAGGTCGTCAGGGGTATAAAACATGCAGCCGACATCATTACATCAGTCTTTCTTGCCACGCGGTGCCCGAAGCAGAAGCAAGTGCTGGTTGGCCGACCTCTGAAATTTTCGTTTTCGAGTTTCAGTACCAAAGTCTTCAACTAAAAGCTCAGTACCCCATTGGGGAAACTTTTTCTTGCTCCTTACCGATGTCAGTATTCCTTGCCTAGGCCCTGATCATAATGTACCTTGCTGTCGGTTTTGTGCTAGAGTTAATCAGTGCACTATTAAACGTTGGTATATATTTGCTTCTAAATATTTTGGTTCATGATTTAACTATCCAGAAATTACGTCGGTTAGCAATCTGACTACTGGAATACCTAAGAAACACAAAGAAAAAGAAAGAGACAGACATTCAAGGTCCAAAACTAATGATGACGCTTCTCCTAAGCCATTCGCTAGTTCACCGGTACTCAGTGAGGAGCTTTCGCAGCCCCTGATACCCGCTACGTTTGATTTGCAGGCCTCTACTGAGACCCATTCGGAGTCCGGTATGCCGAGAGATGCTTTAAGTATTAAACCCGTGGATGTCTCTACCTTATTTGGGTCCGGAGCCGCTGTGCAGGCACCAGCTTCTGAGGGTGTTTTCAGACCTAAAGATTTGTATATTAAACCGATGCCATCTTCAAAACTAAAGCCAAAATCTACTTCTATGTCTAAAAAACTGACGCTTGGGCCACTTGTGCAGGCTCCAATGCCTAAAAAACAAATGATCAAAATGGCTGAAGATTTAATTACCTTGATCAGGAGTAGCCAACCCCCTCCTGCTAAGAGGCCTAGGCAAGGCACTGACTATGTATCTTCAGATCAGGAATCTATTTCTTCTGGTTCTTCTACTGAACAGGATTTATCTATACCTATTTATGAGGACTCGGATGCAGAAGTTTCCATCCCTTCTGCTTCTCCCCGAGGATTTCTCTTTTGGAGAAACTTTACATACCTTAAGGGAACATTTCCACTGGGAAAGTCAGGATTTCTCTGAATCTAAAAAGAGGCTTAGGGATTTTCTTCTTCTTCCTCAGCATAGGCCTTAGGCTATACCTCCTGTTCTAGACATTGTTGATGTTTTTTCAGAATCTAGTATGACTCTTGATTCTCTGCCTTCAGCTTCTAGCAAGCCAGACAGGTACTACAGGGTTCCTGACTCCTACAAATTCCTTTACTCAAACCCTACTGCTGATCCTGAAACCATTTCTCAGGGTCCCAAGGGCGTTAAGGCCTCTACTGCTAAAAATCCTACCCCTTCTGATAAAGATTCCAGGGTGCTGGATAGATGGGGTAAAGAAGGTTTATACATCTGCAGCCTTGGCAATCAGGGCTTTAAACTGTCAATTGCATATGCTTAGATATCAACAGCATGTCATGGGACTGCTTAAACAGAAAACTATGTTGATCTCTGACTGTGTGGAAAAGGATTTATTACATTCAGCTGAACAAGTTGGAAAACATACTTTGCAATGTGGTTTTGATTCTTCGGAGGTCTCTTGCAGGGCTGCTGTAACTGGATCTGTGATAAGAAGGTATGCTTTGCTCAAAGAGCAAAATCTGCCTGACCATGTTAAAGCAAAATTGTTGGGTGCTCCTTTACAACAGGACAGTCTCTTTGGTAATAAGGCTGAAGAAGTTTTAAAAAACATGGAAGATCAAGCTAAATCTATGCAAACTGTGAAAGATTTCTTACAAGTGCAGCCTCCCAGATTTAGTAGGCACTGGCCTACTAAGAACTGGTCCTTTCCAGTTCCCTTGAGAGCCACTCAAGTCAAATTCTGACTTTCCAAAGGCTCCACATTTCAGTCACAAGGAACTTTTAGAACAAAACAATGGTGTGCCTCCACCTCCAAATCTGGAAGCAGTAAGGTACTTCCCTATAGTAAACAGTCTCAATAACTTTCCTCTACAGTCACCAAGCACTTACCTTTTAGCCGCCCCTTTGGGGGGAAAACTGGCACTTCATGCACGAAACTGGCAACTGATTATCCAGGACAAATGGGTTTTAAATGTAGTATCCCAGGGATACAGATTTCGTTTCCACACATTGCCAATCCCAAAAGGATGGCCAGATCTGCCGCCAAATCAGTGGGCAGAGGCCCAGAAACAAGTTCTGTCCCTCATGAATATGGGGGCTATTCAGCCAGTACCACAAGAGGAAAAGGGACAAGCTTTTCTATTCAAGACTTTTCCTGGTACCCAGAAAAGACAAGTCATGACATCTAATTCTGGACTTATCCACTCTAAATACATTTCTGGACATTCCAAAATTCAAGATGCTGACTCTTCAACAGTTACTACCTATGCTAGGCAAAGATGCCTGGTTGGTAACTCTAGACTTAAAAGAGGCTTACCTGCATATCCCAATCAGGGAATTTTGCAGAAGATACCTCCGCTTCAAAGCAGGCCACTGGCATTACCAGATGTCCTTCAAGGATGCATCTGCAGTCCTTACAAATGGGTTGTCCTGTCGTCAGGCAGCCCTTCGGTCGGCCGGATTCCAAAGTCTGGGTCTGGCCTCGGCTGGTGTCGCACTTCACCCGACGTCATAGCTGCAGTTATTCTGGTATAAAGGCATCAGCCGACGCCATTTTCCTCAGTCTTTCTTGCAGCGTGGCGCCCGAAGCAGAAGCTGTTCGCAAGTGCCGGTCGGTCAGAACCAGAGATTACTACTACCGAATACTTCAACCGAAGACTTCTAAAAAGCTAAGTACCCTGTTGGGGACTCTTTCTTGCCTCAGCCGATGTCAGAAAAAGTGAATAACTGTTTAACTTGTGGGAAACAAATACCTCATAAAGATTTCCACTCTTACTGCTTACCTTGCTTAGGCCCAGACCACAACGTAGTAGCTTGTCTAGCCTGTGCTTCTTTTAACCGACGGACGCTTAGACGTCGGTCGGAATTTGCTGAGGAGTTTTTCGCCCGATTTTGCTTACATTATGCCGTCGGATCCTCCGACTACGCAAATATCTAAAAAGTGCAAGGAAAAGGACCGACACTCGCGGTCTGCGGTTTCGGCCGAAACCGCGGTTAAGCCAACCGCGAGTGTCTCGGTTTCGGCTGAAACCGAGCAAGCGGTTCTTCCTTCAGCCGAAAACTTACCTCCTACTGAGGCCTCTTCCAACCTGGCGGAATCGGCTTCTGATATACCTCCTGCTCTTGCAGTTTCTCAGGAATTGTCTGACACTATCCCCCTGGATATTTCTACCCCTGCACTTGGAGCTGCTAGGCCACCTGCATCCATGTCCATTAAGGCCTTTGCCAGGGCTAAAGCAGATAACTCTACTAAATCTGTGCCTGTTAAGACCCCCTCTCACAGGCCTAGCTCTAGTTCTCAAATACTTAGTCTAGCAGAGGATCTCATTTCTTTAATCCGGGTATCCCAACCTCACCCTGACAGGGCCTCTCACCCACCTCCAGAGAAGAGGCCTAGAGCAGAGCCCCCTGAGCCAGTTTCGACAGATGATTCCTCTGATGATTCAGATATTACTAACCCTCCAGAGGCTCCTTTCTCCCCTTATGAAGACTCTGATGCTGAAGAGTCCATTCCTTCTGCCTCTCCGCCTGAGGAATTTTCCTTTGGGGAAACCTTGCATGCTATGAGGGAACAATTTCAGTGGCAGGGCCAGGATTTTTCTGACTCTAGAAAAAGGCTTAGAACCTTTCTGCATTTACCACAACATAGACCTTTAGCCATACCTCCAGTTCTCTCTGTTGTAGATGATGCTTTTAATGATGCTTGTACTGCTCCTGATTCACTACCTCCGGCCCCTGCTAAGCCCGTTAGGTACTACAGGGTCACGGACACACATTACCATTTGTATAAGGCTCCTTTTGCAGACCCAGAGACTATCTCCCAGGGTCCTAAAGCTGTAACAGCTACCTCTGCTAAAAACCCTCCCCTCTGAAAGGGAATCCAGGTCCTTAGAGAGATGGGGTAAAAAAGTTTACACTTCTGCTACTCTTTCAGCTAGGGCCTTGAACTGTCAATTCCACATGATCCAGTATCAAGAATTTATGCTAGATCAGTTAACTAAAAAACTGTCCTCAGATGAACCATTAGACAAAAAAATATGTTCAGGAAATGGTACATAACATTCAGCAAGTCAGTAACCATTCCTTAAAATGCGGCTATGATGCACTGGAGGCTTCCTTTAGATCAGCCATGACTGGCACAGTTATCAGAAGGCATGCATGGTTAAAAGAGCAGGCCTTACCAGACCATGTTAAATCAAAACTACTAGATGCTCCCATGGACAAGATCAATTTGTTTGGCTCTCCTGCACAACAGGTGCTGAAGAAGATGGAAGAAAAGGCAAAATCTGTACAAACAGTGAAAGATTTCTTACAGGTCCAACCTCCAAGGTTTAGCAGGAATTGGCCCTCCAAGAATTGGTCCTTTCCAGACTCCTCCAGAGCTCAGAGAGGCAGGAATAGGCGTTCAAGAGGCAAAAGTCAATCCAGGGGTGCCTACAGGGGACGCCAGTGGCAGGGTAACAACCAGCGAGGTGCAGCCACAGACACAGCCACCACCACTACTACAGGACAATCACAGTGACTTGGCTCTAGCACCGCCTACCAGGGAACAACTAGAAGCACCCTTGGGCGGAAGCTAGCTTTATTTTCAGTAAACTGGCATTACATCACAAGAGACAAGTGGATTTTGCAGACAATAGACCAAGGTTACAGGTTTCACTTCCATACTCTACCAGGGAAGAGAGGAATGCCAAACCTACCTCCAAATCAAAAGGCAGAAGCTCTAAAACAAATAACTCAATTATTAAGAATGAGAGCTGTGGAAAAGGTACCATCTACAGAGCAAGGACAAGGATTTTACTCCAGACTCTTCCTGGTACCAAGAAAAGAAAGCAAATGGAGACCTATACCCGACCTGTCCGCTTTAAACACATTCCTCATTGTTCCAAAATTCAAAATGCTGACCCTACAGCAGCTTCTTCCCATGCTGGGCAAGGAGTCTTGGCTGGTAACTCTAGATCTCAAGGAGGCATACCTGCACGTCCCCATACGACCAAATTGCAGAAGATACCTCAGATTTCTTGCAGGATCAGAGCATTATCAATTCTCAGCATTGCCCTTTGGCTTATCTACTGCGCCCAGAGTGTTCACGAAATGTCTGGCATCAGTAATTGCTCATTGCAGGCTTCAGGGAATCCAAATCTACCCTTACCTGGACGACTGCCTGATACAAGCGGACAACAAAAACAAGTTAGCAGAAGACTTGAAAAGAGTCATTTACCTACTACAAGCCCTGGGATACACAGTCAATATAAAAAAGTCAAGGCTGATACCATCCCAAAGGATAACCTTTTTGGGTGCAGAGCTGGACACATCCAAACAAATGGCATTCCTAACAGTAGAAAAACAGGAACAACTCCCTCTCTACTTCTTGGCATTAACAAAGCAGAACCATCTAACAGCAAGAAAAGTCCTGCAAGCCTTGGGTTTCATGGCATCCTGCATAATATTGGTTCCACATGCCAGACTGCATATGAGAAAGTTACAGTGGTACCTAAGGAATTTATGGTCTCAGCACAGGCACAGCCTAGAAACCCAAATTCCTATAATTCCATGCCTGAAGCAAGAATTCCTATGGTGGGCTCAGGCCTGTCAATCAAACAAAGGATTGCCCTTCCACAACACTCAGCCAAGCCAAACCATCACAACGGACGCCTCAGACCTCGGTTGGGGGGCCCACATGCTGGACAAGTGCATACAAGGTTCATGGACTCCGGACCAACTGCTCCTGCACATAAATCAAAAGGAAATGCTGGCAGTAAAACTGGCAATTCAGACATTCAGACCATTTCTTCAACAAGGTCAACTGTTGATAAGGACGGACAACACCACAGTTATGTGCTACATCAACAAACAGGGAGGCACACATTCGTACCCTCTATGCCGAATGGCAATGGACCTCTGGAATGTGGCCCTGAGTTACAACATTCAGTTACAAGCAATTTTTGTACCAGGAAAAGAAAACATTCTAGCGGACATACTAAGCAGAACAACCACGGATGCCACTTAATGGATGCTCCTTCCGGACATCTTCAAAACCATTACAAGAAAATGGGGACTCCCACAGATAGACTTATTTGCATCCCCACACAATCACCAACTAAAGAAATTCTGCACAAGGACGCATTCACCCACTTGCCTGGAAGGTGGACTCTATCTTTCAGTTGGAAAACCTGACAGCATATGCATTCCCACCACTTCCTTTGATGCACAAGGTGCTATTGAAAATCAAAGAGGACCGTCCAAGGATCATTCTGATAGCTCCAGACTGGCCAAGACAACATTGGTACCCATTACTGAGGAGCATGTCTCGGGAACAAATATGGCCCCTACCCCTTGTTCCCTTGCTGTTAACACAGAACAATTTCAACACCCTGCATCCAAACCTGAAAACACTGCAGCTGACTGCCTGGAACATTGCATAAGAACAAAAAACCCAAATTTATCACAAAGGGTTAAAGACATTATCTTGGAGTCTCGCAGACCCTCAACAAGAAAAAATTATTCAGCAAAATGGAAAAGATATTCCATTTGAAGTAATGCAAAAGGAGAAAATGTGTCACTGGTAAACATAGCCAACATCCTGGAATACTTGGCAGAGCTCTTCCACAAAGGCCTGTCCTATTCTTCCATTAAGATTCATGCATCAGCTATTTCAGCAGAATACGACTTGGATCCTCCACTTTTCTCACATCCTCTGCTCAGGCAGTTTCTGAGAGGAATTAAAAACGTAAAACCACCTAGGAAGCCACCATTGCCAGCATGGGACTTGAACTTTGTGCTAGAAAAATTGACACTCCCTCCTTTCGAACCAGCAGCCACAGCAGAATTACAATACTTATGGAAAACTGCTTTCCTGCTGGCAATCACTTCAGCATGAAGGGTATCTGAACTACAGGCATTAATGGCAGTACAGCCCTTCCTGATCTTCCATCAAGATAGAGTGTCCATGAGAACAAATCCTACTTTTATGCCTAAGGTGGTTTCCAGAGTATCTTTGAATCAGGCTATCCACCTACCTACATTCTTCCCCAACCCACAAAACAGGGGAGAAAGACTGTTACATACCTTGGATGTGCATAGGCAATTACGCTACTACCTGGACAGGACCAAGGGTAATAGAAAAACTGACCAGCTACTGGTAGCATATGCAACAGGAATGGAAGGAAAAGCAATTTCAAAACAGACAATCT
Source organism: Protopterus annectens (assembly GCF_019279795.1). Taxonomy (NCBI): domain Eukaryota; kingdom Metazoa; phylum Chordata; order Ceratodontiformes; family Protopteridae; genus Protopterus; species Protopterus annectens. The sequence goes on from NC_056727.1 coordinate 1,170,700,308, forward strand.
CTAAGTGGATAGGAAATTGCATTAGATTTTGTTACTCCTACCATGGGAAGAAAGCTCCAGAAAACATCAGGCCTCACTCTACAAGGGCTACAGCCACTACCACAGCTTTTCTACGAGGAGTGGCTACCAAAGACATTTTAGAGGCTGCTACTTGGAGCTCCGTGCATACATTTGCCAAGCATTATATAATTTACCTTTATACTCTAGATCCCGAGCAGGTTTTGCCACTGCTGTTTTGCAAGGGATCTTAACTACACCATAATTACCTTTCTCCTCCTCCCCCAGTTTGGCTATGGTATTCTACCCATTTGTAAGGACTGCAGATGCATCCTTGAAGGACATAGTACAATTTTGTACCTACCATAAATGTAGATGTCCGATAGGAATGCATCTGCAGTCAGGATTACCCACCCTCCTTCCCCTCTGTGGTACTCCTAGGGTATTGCCCATCTTGTAGCTAGCTGGGGGAATCTATTATGGTGTATTGGTTTGTATATATGTACATACATGTTTATTTTTTGTTTGCTCTCTACTATTTGGAAACATTTGCATTTATCCAAATTTAGCCTTCCTAGAGGGCACCTGGCATCTGGGGCAAGAAACACTGAGGAAAATGGTGTCGGCTGATGCCTTTATACCCGAATAACTGCAGCTATGACGTCGGGTGAAGTGCGACACCAGCCGAGGCCAGACCCAGACTTTGAATCCTGCCGATCAAGGGCTGCCTGACGACAGGACAACCCATTTGTAAGGACTGCAGATGCATTCCTATCGGACATATACATTTATGGTAGGTACAAAACTGTACTTTTCCTGCACTGCCCTTTGGCTTATCTACTGCGCCAAGGGTCTTCACAAAGTGCGTGGCTCCAGAAATCGCATTTTGCAGGCAAAGAAATATTCAAG